>NC_134895.1:2453776-2488776 GCF_041734735.1 Babylonia areolata | reverse complement strand
ATGTATTGATGGATTGATTTGATGTTGGTCACACTGATAGGGAGCAGGTTGATGTATTGATGGATTGATTTGATGTTGGTCACTCTGACAGGGAGCGGGTTGATGTATTGATGTATTGATTTGATGTTGGTCACACTGACAGGGAACAGGTTGATGTATTGATGGATTGATTTGATGTTGGTCACACTGACAGGGAACAGGTTGATGTATTGATGGATTGATTTGATGTTGGTCACACTGACAGGGAGCAGGTTGATGTATTGTTGGATTGATTTGATGCTGGTCACTCTGACAGGGAGCAGGTTGATGTATTGATGGATTGATTTGATGTTGGTCACACTGACAGGGAGCAGGTTGATGTATTGATGGATTGATTTGATGTTGGTCACACTGACAGGGAGCAGGTTGATGTATTGATGGATTGATTTGATGTTGGTCACACTGACAGGGAACAGGTTGATGTATTGATGGATTGATTTGATGTTGGTCACACTGACAGGGAACATGTTGATGTATTGATGGATTGATTTGATGTTGGTCACACTGACAGGGAGCGGGTTGATGTATTGATGGATTGATTTGATGTTGGTCACACTGACAGGGAAGCCCAGGGGACCGCGGTCAGTCTGGTTTCCCTGGACCCCCTGGACCCAGGGTGAGTGTGAGTGTGCTGTGCTGTGCTGTGCTGTGCTGTGCTGTGCTGTGCTGTGCAGTGCAGTGCTGTGCTGTGCTGTGTTGCGTTCTGTGTTGCGTTTAGCTGTTCTGTGTTGTTTTGGGTTGCATTACGTTGTGTTGTTCTGTGTTGTGTTACGTTGTGTTGTGTGTTGTGTTGCGTTGTGTTGTATTCTGTTGCGTTACGTTGTGTTGTGTTTTTCTGTATTGCGTCACGTTGTGTTGTTTTGTTCTGTGTTGCGTTACGTTACGTTGTTCTGTGTTGCGTTACGTTGTGTTGTGTTTTTCTGTATTGCGTCACGTTGTGTTGTTTTGTTCTGTGTTGCGTTACGTTACGTTGTTGTGTGTTGCGTTACGTTGTGTTGTGTTGTTTTGTGTTGCGTTACGATGTGTTCTGTTCTTCTGTGTTGTGTTACGTTGTGCTTGCAGTGTTGTGTGTTGCGTCACATTGTGTTGTTCTGTGTTGCGTTACGTTTTGTTGTGTTACGTTGTGTTGTGTGGTTGTGTGTTGTGTTGCATTGTTTTGTATTGCATTGTGTTGCCTTACATTGTGTTGCATTCTGTTGTGTTACATTGTGTATCATTTTATATTGTGTTGTTGCTTGGAAGGGAGAGACAGAATGTGTGTGTGTGTGTGTGTGTGTGTGTGTGTGTGTGTGTGTGTGAGAGAGACAGAGAGAGAGAGAGAGAGAGAGAGAGAGAGAAGATTTGATGTTCGTGCTGCTTTTTTTTTTCCATCCTGCACTTTGACGATCACTATGAAAACAATAACATTAACTCCCCACCCCCACACCCCACCCCGAAAACAAAGAAACAAACACACATTGCACTCACCGTGTCACCAGTGAGAAGAAATGGTCTTCTGTGTTTGTCCTTGATGACTGCCTGTTTCCATGATCTGGTGTTCGTTTTGTTGTTGTTGTTGTTGTTGTTGTTGTTGATATTGTTGTTGTATGTTTGTTTAGATGAGCTGGTGTTTGTTTTGTTGTTGTTGTTGTTGTTGTATGTTTGTTTAGATGAGCTGGTGTTTGTTTTGTTGTTGTTGTTGTATGCTTGTTTAGATGAGCTGATGTTTGTTTTGTTATTGTTGTTGTATGTTTGTTTAGATGAGCTGGTGTTTGTTTTGTTGTTGTTGTTGTTGTTGTTGTATGTTTGTTTAGATGAGCTGGTGTTTGTTTTGTTGTTGTTGATATTGTTGTTGTTTGTTTGTTTAGATGAGCTGGTGTTTGTTTTGTTATTGTTGTTGTATGTTTGTTTAGATGAGCTGGTGTTTGTTTTGTTGTTGTTGTTGTATGTTTGTTTAGATGAGCTGATGTTTGTTTTGTTATTGATGTTGTTGTTGGTATTTAGGCAGGGATCTATGGTGACTGCTTGTTTACATGAGCTGATGTTTGGTTTGTTACTGATGTTGTTATTTTGTCAGGGACCTGTGTGTTTGGTGACTGCACGTTAACACGATGAGTGGATGTTTGGTTTGTTACTGATGTTGTTATTTTGTCAGGGACCTGTGTGTTTGGTGACAGCACGTTAACACGATGAGTGGATGTTTGGTTTGTTACTGATGTTGTTATTTTGTCAGGGACCTGTGTGTTTGGTGACAGCACGTTAACACGACGAGTGGATGTTTGGTTTGTTACTGACATCATCGTTGTGATTTCCCCAGGGACCTGCAGGCTCTCAAGGACTCACCGGTGTTAAAGGTGAACCTGGAGAGAAGGTGGGTGTGTCCTGACTGCCGGTCACACACAGACGCACACAGACACAGACACACGTAGACACACACACACATTCACACAGACACACAGACTCACACACACACACACACACACACACACACACACACACACACATATATATATATATATATATATATATATAGAGAGAGAGAGAGAGAGAGAGAGAGAGAGAGAGAGAGAGACAGACACACATGCACACACACATGGACACACAGACACACATAGACACACACACACACACACACACACACACACACACAAAGAAACAAACATACACATTTAATATACATAAGTTCACACAGACAGATTCACACACACGCACACACACATGGACACACACACGGTCACACACACACACACACACACACACACACACACGGAAACACACACACACACACACACACACACACACACACACACACACGTACACACACACACACACACACACACACACACACACAAACACACAGAGAAACAAACAAACAAGCACACACATATGATATACATAAGTTCACACAGACACATTGACACACACGCACACGCGCGCACACACACACACACACACACACACACACACACACACACACACAATGACGCCTCCTTGAGCTACTGATACTGATACTTTACAAAATCTTTGTCTGATTTTAAATGTGCTTCATTTTTGGAGAAAGTGTCGTAAACTGAGCTTCTTAAAACACATTTTGTGGCAGATACTTTTCTGTGTTCATCAAGGCGTAATAGATCTGCTTCTCTGTAAGTCCCTAAGACTGATGTGTGTGATAGGACTCCCAGAGCGAGCTTATGGACTTTGCAATCTATGCATTGTAACTTTTTTGATAGGTATTGTGGTGCACTGAAGAACACCTCCTTTGCACATGTCAGCTTCGAACGTACAAGAGCGGTTGACAAAGATATAAGCGCTTTGACTTCCTGTGCCCAATGTTGTTTGCTAACAACCTGGAGAAAATTCAGACTTTTTGTCGCTGTGTTTATTATGTACTCAATGCGGTGCTTCCAGGTAAGTTTGGATGTTAGAAAAACTCCCAGAAATTTGACAGTCTGTGTATAATGTATGACAGTCCCACCTAAAGTAAATACAGGGAGTTTTTCGGGATCATACCCCGAATTAAAGAGCATCATGTTCGTTTTCTCTAATGATAGGGTTTGTCATTTTCTGTCATGAATTTGCTAATTTTATCAATTTCGCGCTGGTAAACTTTCTTTGTATAATCCAATACCCTGAATACCCTGATTGGAGTTTTGCGTTTCATCGTCACCTTCATCCACAAACATATCATCAGCGAACTGCGATAACATTGTTTCTTTTGATAATATTTTCGGTATATGGTCATTAAGGAGGACTGATGACTTGCGCGATGAGTTTGTCTAAAGTGAAGAGGAGTTGCGCAACGTCGACCTCACTCTCTCGTCCGGGTCCACCAATTTCCAGCAAGACTAAGTCGAGACGACTGAAGGATGAGCACGGATGCAGTGGATGACCAAGATATCCTTTCAGTGTCTCATCTTGCTCTCTGCACTCCACAGTGCGTTGCTGTAACCGCCTTCCTCTCCGTTGAACCGATAGGTTTCTTCCGCAGATTCAGCCGGATCCAGACTTCGCATGCATGGGTAGACACACCCCGGGGGCCAACTGCATGTGGCATGCACACAGCACGGTGGAGCTGAATGGCCGTTGGTGGCTCTCCTGAGCCGACGCCCCTTTTATGGATCTCGTTTTTAATTCCATAAGGGTGTCTAGCCACCCGCCTCACCAGTCCCGGAAGGGAGCGGTGGGAGTGCCGGTTTAGTCGCCGGCAACCCGACCCTGAACAGGTTGTACTGGATTACAGGTTACCAGTAGCAGATCTAATGACCTGACCTGACATATCTGCTATCAGTATGTTAAACAACATAGGTGCAATAAGTGATCCCTGAAGCAAGCCCATTTGAAGTGGTTGCGAACTAGAATACGTGTTTCCTACTCTTATTTCTATTTGTCTGTTCGATAAAAAGTCATTAATATAATTGTACATAATTATGACAAGTTATACCAATTGTTTTAATCTTGTACAGAAGTCGACGATGCCATACTTGTTCATAAGCCTTTTTAACGTAATAAATGTTGCAATGATATTTTTCCGTCGTGCAAACTGTTGCTTGTTAATTTTACCATATGATCAGCTGTGGACCGGCGTGTGTGTGTGTGTGTGTGTGTGTGTGTGTGTGTGTGTGTGTGTGCAATAGAGAGAGAGAGATGGAGAGAGAGAGCGTGTTTGTGAAAATGTGTGTGTGAGAGTGAGAGATGGAGAGAGATACACAGAGATAGCGCGTTTGTTTTGAGGAGATTCGTCCATGGTGTCACGTCAGTGGACCAGGATACATTGTTTTGTTTTGTGACGACTGTTGTTGAAAATACCCCCCCCCCTCTCTCTCTCTCTCTCTCTCTCTCTCTCTCTCTCTCTCTCTCTCTCTCTCTCTCTCTGTGTTGTGATATATATATATATATATATAATCGACTGTTGTTGAAAATACCTTGTGTGTGTGTGTGTGTGTGTGTGTGTGTGTGTGTGTGTGTGTGTGTGTGTTGTGATGTGTGTGTGTGTGTGTGTGTGTGTGATGTGTGTGTGTGGCATGTGTGTGTGTGTGTGTGTGATACGTGTGTGATTGTGTGTGTGTGTGTGATGTGTGTGTGTGATTGTGTGTGTGATGTGTGTGCGATGTGTGTGTGTGATACGTGTGTGATATGTGTGTGTGATACGTGTGTGATCTGTGATACGTGTGTGATATGTTTGTGATATGTGTTTGTGATATGTGTGTTATATGTGTGTGTGATGTGTGTGTGATATGTGTGTGTGATACGTGTGTGATATGTGTGTGTCCACTGTTTGAGGTCATCCCTGGCATCCCTGACCTGGTGTGTGTGATGTGTGTGTGTGTGTGTGTGATATATGTGATATGTAATGTGTGGTGTGTGATCTGTGTGATGTGTCCACTGTTGCAGGGCAGCCCGGGCACCCCTGGCATCCCTGGCCTGGTGTCGGAGAACGGTCAAGCGGTATGGGAGGACATTGTCGCCTCGCTCAAAGTACTTCTCTTTGGAGTTTTTCTGCATGTCGCGGTCAGCCCCCACCCCCTCTCCCCTCTCCACACTCCGTCCGTCTGCACTCTGTCACCTTTGACCTGGCACGCCGGTCCTTGACCTCATGCTCTCTGGCCTCTTCGCACCGACCTTGACCTCGATTTTTTTTTTTGCACTGGCCTTGACCTTTAGATGGATTCTTTTTCCTTGTTTTTTTTTTTCTTTGTAGAGTAGTCTTGGCAACAGCTGTTATACCCCGCTCATGGCTCATGGCTTGTAGAAGCGTAGTTAGACAGCTGTTAGGGTTTGGGGGTTTGTGTTCTGCTAAAGGCCAGGACAGACTGGGCGTCAAGCTACGGGTTTCACGTGCGCTGTTGTACAACTCGCCTTACACTTCACTTCTCTGTGGCTTTGATCGTATCAGCTTTCAGCCTTCACGGCCATCTTCTGTCTTCCCTTCTCCCTTTGTCTTGTTACAGTTTGTGTGTGTGTGTGTGTGTGTGTGTGTGTGTGTGTCCCCACTGTTGGTTGAAATTTCATGCTGAAATATGTTAATTTGGGAAAACTATTCCAGCAAAGGTGATCACATCTGTAAGTTGCATTTGCTTTTTTCTCCCCTGAATCTCTGCCAATTTGCAAACTTCCAGGCAAAGGATAAGAAGAAGGTGTGTGTGGGAGAGGGGGGAGGGGGTGTGAGTTTCTGGCAGTTTTGCTCGTGCTGTCATTTTAAGAGCCGTCTATGCAGCCAACAAATTGTTATTGTTCGTTTATGGAAGGGAAACATTTCATTTACGGAAGGGAAGGCAAGCACTTTAATTACCAGTATTGTTTCTGTAGATTTGATGAAAATCTGCAAAAGGGAACGATATTATTTCTTGTTGCTGCAAGGATGATATGAACAGCATCATTAATACTAAGCTTTGTTTCACTATTTCGTTCGGTACATGTATCATGCAGACTTCACGAACAGCGATGGTCCGCTCGAAGTGACCACTGTGTGTAACTCTGATTCTGACACTTTGTAGGACAGTGGGTGATACTGTTCTGCGAGCGATTGCGCTTGAAATTGCCCAGTGCCGTTCTTTGTTTCTTTGTTGTAATAACCCATTCATCCTCATGGGCTTATATATAGCCTCGGCAAGCTTTCCTGTTATACTGATGAGGAAAAACGTAGGAAGCATACAGAAATTGACTGGGATGACGGGCGCAATAGCAGAATGGTTACAGCGTTGGACTTTCAGTCTGAGGGTCCCGGGTTCGAATCTCGGTGACGGCGCCTGGTGGGTAAAGGGTGGAGATTTTTCCGATCTCCCAGGTCAACATATGCGCAGACCTACTAGTGCCTGAACCCCCTTCGTGTGTATACGCAAACAAAAGATCAAATACGCACGTTAAAGATCCTATAAAATCCATGTCAGCGTTCGGTGGGTTATGGAAACAAGTACATACCCAGCATGCACACCCCCGAAAGCGGAGTATGGCTGCCTACATGGCGGGGTAAAAACGGTCATACACGTAAAGGCCCACTCGTGTATATACGAGTGAACGTGGGAGTTGCAGCCCACGAACAAAGAAGAAGACTGGGATGATTTTGTCTCCTCCACACACACGTGTGGACACAGACAAGAATACTGTTGAAGTTAGTTCTCTTTGATTGCGGTTTATACAAATGTAGGAACGTGGAAAACCGTTCCAATGAAACGAACTTCCGAGCGCAGGGTTCAGTGAGTTAAACGTCTGCCCCCAAAATGAAAGGGTTTGGACTGTGTTTGTTTGACGTCCTTGTGGAAAGGTGGACCAGCACTTTCTGTGAAGCCTGTGTGTTGTCCATACTCTTAGTGATTCAGAACTCGGAAATATTTTACTGCAAGGCCACGGGCCTGTTTGCAGCGGGAGTTCATACATACATTTGAGACACTAAGATACCGAAAATAAAGTGGGGAAAGGACCAACATCATGGACACAACATTTCTTTACTGAAAGGGTAGACAAAATAAACAACAAAAAACAAAACAACAACAACAACAAAGATTTTAGTTCGTGACATTTCGTGCAATTGTAACGTTTTTGGTTTTGAAATCAGTTCGATGATCATAATTATCATTTCTTCTTCACACTCTTGTTAACTCGTCACACACATGCTGATGTGACAACGGACAGGTCAGAACGTTGCTTGTCTGTCACCCGTGGCGTCTCTGAGGTCCCTGGTTTCAAACCAAGCCCGGAAGCACCTGCAGGATTAATGCTGGAGAGTTTTCCCTCCCATGTCTCCCAGCATCAACATCTGTATGGCGTGCTGCTGCCTTCCTCAGCCCCTCTCGTGGCGTCACTGCTACCTCGTGTGCAGAAGATCAAATGCGCGTGGAAACGATCCCACACAACGTGATTATCGGGATCCAGTGGTTACACACGCACGCACACACACACGCACACACGCACGCACGCACACACGGAGCATACCAGCTCGCATCCACCCTGTGAACACGGTACAGGTAGCCAGCGAAGTGGTGAGATGAAGACGGTCCAGTCCTGCAAAGAGTTACTGTGAGACAGCAGCAGTGCAGGGTCTTCTCTGGTGTGTGGCCTTCTGGCAACCTAGGTTCCCTGTGGACTGCCGGCACTGGGACTGCGACAGACGAGCCCGGGTGTGGCTGTTAATGGAGAACTCGGAATGAGCGGCGTGGGAGTAATGCCACTGAAATGGCGCAGATGATGGGGCAGCAAAAAAGAGAAAAAAAAAGAAAGAAAAAAAAAAAAGAGTTAAAGTTAGAGGTGCAGCCTGCGAACGAAAAAGGGTGGCGATCCTCACATCTTCAGCATCTTCACGCTAACGTTCGGTTTTTTTGAAGCTAGGTTATAACGAAGTAATTAGAATATGTCAATATGAATATTATCTGCACAAAACACATTAAACATTTTATTTATAGTTTTTGCACATGTTGAACAGCGAATTTCAGTACCTGTGTATATGATATACGATAAACCAGTAGAAAAGGAAAAGCAAAAACAGACGACGTAGTGTTATTCATCTATTGTTGTTTCAGTGAAGTTCTCATGTCTAGCTATTACTTTCCTTTTTTCATTCCAGACTGCTGCGGGTAATATCTTGCACAACCTATGTATTATGGGGATCATTATATTTTGGTGTATTTCATATTGTAATGTGAAGTATTTAGTGTATCAACAATTTTTTTGTTTAAAAAACAAGATATAATTCGCAGGAAAAAAAAAGAAAAGAATATTACTGAATAATACTCCTCTTCTTCTTCTTCTTCTTCTTCTTCTTTCTCCTCCTCCTCCTCTTCTTCTCTTCTTCTTGTCGGTATTATTTTTGGTGTTGGTAAAGGAGGTGGTTGTGCTATTGCTACTGTTGTTTCTTGTGTGTGTGTGTGTGTGTGTGTGTGTGTGTGTGTGTGTGTGTTACTGTTGTTGTCATTATTGTTTTTACATCCCCACTTTGTTCACGTCCTACCACGCCAGGCGGAATGGACGCGGCATTTCATTAGTACTTTGAGCAAGGATAGTGCCCACTGTAGCAAGTTGTCTAAGGTGACATAACCTAATGCTCTCCTTGTGGGTAGAGTTTTGAGACACAGCTGTTGCAGTGCTCACCTTTGGACATTTTGGCACCCACACAGGACATGATCGTGCTCCACTGGAACATGTTTGTGCTCACACGGGAAAGCCAGGTGTCGCTGGGCACGGTCTGGGGCAATAGTGTGCTGAAGAGGTTGAAGGGCGAAAAGGGACAGTCCATTGGGAACCCGTAGCTTGAACAGCACGCTCCGTCTGCCACAGGTTCTAGCATACAAGATAAATGAAGACTTGCATTGTTAACATACTCACGCACGCACGCGCACGCACGCACGCACGCACATACACGCCCATACGCACACAGAATATGTATAGCTGTAAATATAAATATATATGTATACGTTATCAGGTAACATTCAAAAGAATCGTCGCCAGTTCTGTAGGTAAGATCACAGAGTAGAAACTGAAATCTTTGAAGTGGAGTGATGGCCTAGAGGTAACCCGTCCGCATAGGAAGCGAGAGAATGTGAGCGTGTTGGTTCGAATCACGGCTCAGCCGCCGATATTTTCTCCCCCTCCACTAGACCTTGAGTGGTGTTCTTGACGCTAGTCATTCGGATGAGACGATAAACCGAGGTCTCGTTTGCAACATGCACTTAGCGCACATAAAAGAGCCCACGGCAACAAAAGGGTTGTTCCAGGCAAAATTCTCTAGAAAAATCAACTTCGATAGGAAAATCAAATACAACTACACACAAAAAATGGGTGGCGCTGTAGTGTCGCTAGCGACGCGCTCTCCCTGGGAAGAGCAGCCCGAATTTCACACGGAGAAATCTGTTGCGATAAAAAGAAATACAAATACAAATTGGTTTCAGTGGTTTATTGCAGGTGATACTTTTTTTCGGGATTTTGGATTGAGCTTTTTTCTTTTAAAAAGCCTGTCATAAATATAATTTTTCAGTGGTGTATTTTATTCTACAAAATAATGTTGGCAGAAATGTAAGAAACGACACGATTCTCAGGTCCTAAGATTCGTTTTTGAACGTCGTTCGTCTGTCCCTGCATTTATTTCGTTGATTGGTAATGTATGTTAATTCAGAACCTATTGGGGCGAGGATCTTGTAGGTAATAATCAGAGCTGGGCTATTACTAAACAACTCAATCCTTTGTAACATCCTATTGCTCTGTGCTCTGGGCTATGTCCTTTACTGACTTGGCAATTCATCAACTGCTAAAGGCAGCATAGGCAGTTTAACTGCTTTGTTTTGTTTTGTTTTTTTTGGTGGTTGTTTTTTTTCCTTCACCATGGCCCGCAGGCACTCGCTCAGCTGAAATAAACCCTCTGTCTGACATGGTATATGCAGAAAATTCCAAAGATAGGTATTTTGAATTTCATTGTTGTTCTAATTATCAGAATCTTATCGCTTAAAAATAAAATCGATATATTGTTGTTATCATTATGCGTAAACGTTTAGATACCCTTGTCATCCTTATGCGTTGACGTTCGTTTTTCAGGTAAAACCTTCTAAGAACTTGTTTCTGTGTATATCTGTTTGGTTTGGTTTTGTAAAAAGAGTGCCACAGTGTGAACTGTATTTGATGACTTTCTTTTTTTTTGGGGGGGGGGGTCTTCCCTTTCTTTCTGTTTACAGTGCCTTTCTTCCTGTTTACAGTGCCTTTCTTCCTTGCTTCATCCTGTTTAGTCTGTCTGACTGTATATCAGGGAATGGATTTGAAAATACAAGTGCATGCCTTTGTGTCTGGGGAACGTTTTAGCATAGTTTTCGGGTGAGTTTCAAAAGAAAAATAAGCCCTTTTTGTTTAAATTTCACTCAGTAAGACACTCACAATTCAGTGAATTGCAGACGCATTCGTACAGGAGACCTGTGGTGCATTTGTGCAATGTTTCTCACGTTCGTCTGGAAGATGAAGGTAGGTACGCAACATATTCAATGATGGCGTCATTTCACCTAACATATTTAAAAAAAAAGAATACATGATGGTTTCAAACGGTTTCTGGAATACCTTGCAGACAATTATCCGAAAACTGGTTGGAACCCAGTCAGTGCCATCTTTCTTTGTACAAGTCAATGAAAGAATGTCAGCTTGGAAACGTATGACGATTTTCCCCTTTGAATACATTGAGTAATTCCATTTGTTTTGATAACGAATAATCAAATTTTCAGTTTTGGTGACATAAAAATAAATGTCTTTGTTTGGAAGACATTTGAACGTTCTTCTTTTGGAGGTAAGTAGGACATTGCTTTTTGTTTTCTCTCCATAGATTAGAAGTAGCTTTAGAACGAATGACAGATAGATTTGGTATTATGAAGTAGAAACCTTTACCTGCAGTTGCATGCTCTCGAGTTCAATGAATACCCGATCACTGCTTGTGATATTGGCATTTCATATTGCCAAAAAACCCGGTCCTATAGAATAATAGCCCACACACGTGGATTGGGGAGGTGATGAAAGGAAATCCTGTCCCTTGGTGGTGGGTTTGCTGTTACGATAAATGATTGAATGAATAAATAAACTATATATATATATATATATATATATATATATATATGATATATATTGGTGGACAGAAAGACAAATAGATCAATAAATAGATAAATAAATAAACGTGTAAATACTTTTTGAACATCACGGTTTGACAAACTCAAGAACTAAGTGAAGAGACGTGTTTTGTTTGTTTGTTTGTTGTTTTGATTTTCGTGTTTTTTTTGTTTTGTTTTTTGTCTCATATTGTACGTCACCGTACAATATTGGCTCTTGATGTACTTGCTCGTCGGAGACCGTTTATAGGGTTTGCACCACTTTGTCTCTTGTTTTCAGTAGTCACTTGAAGATGGTGACACGGTTTGGTGCAACTGATCAACTGCATCTGATTTTCAAAGGATGATTAGTATGAGCATTTTGTTGGTGGTGGTGGTGGTAATTGTTGGGTTTTTTTGTGTGTCTTTTTGTTTTGTCTTTTTAAAACAAATTTGATACTGGGTTGTGGTGACACACACGACATGCTCTGTGTCTGACAGGGTCCTCCGGGACCACCGGGGCCCCGCGGGAATCCAGGCAGACGTGGAGATCAGGTGAGGCTTTTGTTCGAATCCTGCCTGGTGGGTGTGCTGCAGGGTGGTGATGACAAGGCGAAGCAGTGGATGGGTGATGATGATGATGATGATGATGATCCTTCTAATTCTTGATTTCTTTTTTGTTTGTTTTCTTTTTTTATGTTTGCTGATTCATCTTTATCATCATCACCATCATCATCATCATTCCCCTAATCCTCCTCCACCTCCTCTTCATCGTCGTCATCATTATCTTCATCAATCAATCAATCAATCAATCTGTCAACTAACCAAGCAAACCACCATCCGGCCAATCCGTCATCTTCTTATTCTCACCCTCCTCCTCCTCCTCCTCCTCCTACTCCACCTTCTGCTTCTCCTCTTTCTCCATCTTCTTCTCTTCCTCCTTCTCATACTTGTCTTCTTTCTGCTATTGCTATTACTACTGCTATTACTACTACTACTGCTATTACTACTACTACTACTACTACTACTACTATTCTCCTGCTTGCTCCTGCTCCCTCTTCCCCACTTCCTGTGGCAGGTGCGTGCTGTTGAACAGTGAAGCACAGAGCTACTCACATACATACATCATGCACATCCATCAGTACTTACATACATACATCATGCACATCCATCAGTACTTACATACATACATCATGCACATCCATCAGTACTCACATACATACATCATGCACATCCATCAGTACTTACATACATACATCATGCACATCCATCAGTACTTACATACATACATCATGCACATCCATCAGTACTTACATACATACATCATGCACATCCATCAGTACTTACATACATACATCATGCACATCCATCAGTACTCACATACATACATTCATGCACATCCATCAGTACTCACATACATACATCATGCACATCCATCAGTACTCACATACATACATTCATGCACATCCATCAGTACTTACATACATACATCATGCACATCCATCAGTACTCACATACATACATCATGCACATCCATCAGTACTTACATACATACATTCATGCACATCCATCAGTACTTACATGCATACATCATGCACATCCATCAGTACTTACATACATACATCATGCACATCCATCAGTACTTACATGCATACATCATGCACATCCATCAGTACTTACATACATACATCATGCACATCCATCAGTACTTACATACATACATCATGCACATCCATCAGTACTCACATACATACATCATGCACATCCATCAGTACTTACATACATACATCATGCACATCCATCAGTACTTACATACATACATCATGCACATCCATCAGTACTTACATACATACATCATGCACATCCATCAGTACTCACATACATACATTCATGCACATCCATCAGTACTCACATACATACATCATGCACATCCATCAGTACTTACATACATCATGCACATCCATCAGTACTCACATACATACATCATGCACATCCATCAGTACTTACATACATACATCATGCACATCCATCAGTACTTACATACATACTTCATGCACATCCATCAGTACTCACATACATACATCATGCACATCCATCAGTACTCACATACATACATCATGCACATCCATCAGTACTTACATACATACATCATGCACATCCATCAGTACTCACATACATACATCATGCACATCCATCAGTACTCACATACATACATCATGCACATCCATCAGTACTCACATACATTAATTCATGGCACATCCATCAGTACTTACATACATACATCATGCACATCCATCAGTACTTACATACATACATCATGCACATCCATCAGTACTCACATACATACATCATGCACATCCATCAGTACTTACATACATACATCATGCACATCCATCAGTACTCACATACATACATCATGCACATCCATCAGTACTTACATACATACATCATGCACATCCATCAGTACTTACATACATACATCATGCACATCCATCAGTACTTACATACATACATCATGCACATCCATCAGTACACACATACATACATCATGCACATCCATCAGTACTCACATACATACATCATGCACATCCATCAGTACTTACATACATACATTGATGCACATCCATCAGTACTCACATACATACATCATGCACATCCATCAGTACTTACATACATACATCATGCACATCCATCAGTACTCACATACATACATCATGCACATCCATCAGTACTCACATACATGCATCATGCACATCCATCAGTACTCACATACATTAATTCATGGCACATCCATCAGTACTTACATACATACATCATGCACATCCATCAGTACTTACATACATACATCATGCACATCCATCAGTACTCACATACATACATCATGCACATCCATCAGTACTTACATACATACATTGATGCACATCCATCAGTACTCACATACATACATCATGCACATCCATCAGTACTCACATACATTAATTCATGGCACATCCATCAGTACTTACATACATACATTCATGCACATCCATCAGTACTTACATACATACATCATGCACATCCATCAGTACTCACATACATTAATTCATGGCACATCCATCAGTACTTGCATATATACATTCATGCACATCCATCAGTACTTACATACATACATCATGCACATCCATCAGTACTCACATACATTAATTCATGGCACATCCATCAGTACTCACATACATACATTCATGCACATCCATCAGTACTCACATACATTAATTCATGGCACATCCATCAGTACTCACATACATACATCATGCACATCCATCAGTACTTACATACATACATTCATGCACATCCATCAGTACTCACATACATTAATTCATGGCACATCCATCAGTACTTACATACATACATCATGCACATCCATCAGTACTTACATACATACATCATGCACATCCATCAGTACTTACATACATACATTCATGCACATCCATCAGTACTCACATACATTAATTCATGGCACATCCATCAGTACTTACATTCATGTACATTCATAATGACATACATACATTCCTGTACATTCATAACGACATACATACATTCATGTACATTCATAATTACATAAATACATTCATGTACATTCATAATGACATACATACATTCCTGTACATTCATAATGACATACATACATTCATGTACATTCATAATGACATACATACATTCATGTACATTCATAACGACATACATACATTCATGTACATTCATAATGACATACATACATTCCTGTACATTCATAACGACGTACATACATCGTGCACATTCATAATTGCATACATACATTCATACACATCCATATAATTCATGCACATTCATAACGACATACATACATTCATAATGACTTTCATGCACATAAATAACGACATACACACATTCATGCACATTCTTAAAGACATTCATACATTCATGTGCATTCATAACGACATGCATCCATTCATGTACATTCATAACGACATACATTCATGTACAGTCATAACTACATACATACATTCATGCACATTCATAAAGACATACATACATTCATGCACATTCATAACGACATACATACATTCATGCGCATTATAAAGACATACATACATCATGCACATTCATAACGACATACATTCATGCACATTCATAAAGACATACATACAATCATGCACATTCATAAAGACATATATACATTAATGCACATTGATAACGGCATACATACATTCATACACATTCATAAAGACATACATACATTCATGCACATTCATAACGACATACATTCATGCGCATCATAAAGACATACATACATCATGCACATTCATAACGACATACATACATCATGCACATTCATAACGACATAAATACATTCATACACATTCATAAAGACATACATACATCATGCACAGTCATAAAGACATACATACATTCATGCACATTCATAACGACATACACATATCGAAAGCAGTTCAGCTTGCATCACTGTTTGTTTCACTGTCAGCAGTTACGTACCTTCTTGCCCAAGTATTTCAAAGACAATAACTATTCTGCAAATGGTTTTTGGAAAGTCATTTCTGACGAGGTTCGTATGGTCGAACTTTCAAAGGCATTAGTTCATAGGCCTGTTTCTACATCCCTTTAATGTACTTCAGAATTGTTTCTGATTATCATTATCATTAGTTATGCAATTTTTGGTAGTTAGTTTTCTACCTTTTCTGTTTTCCTCTTCCCTCTCCCGTCCCCCGCCCCCCTCCCACCCCCCTCCCTCCCCCCCCTGCCTCCCCCCCCCCTTTTTTTGTTGTTGTTTTTTAATCGTCTAATATCACTGATAGTGAAAAGACGCTAAACTAAAGAACGAACGATACACATATCGGCTCTTGCCACGCTATTCACACAGGCATGCAGACACGGGCAGAAACACATGAACCCATACGGACAGGGACAGACAGAAACACACACACACACACACACACACACACACACACACATGCGCTCGTGGACATACATACGCACGCACGCGCGCGCGCGCGCACACACACACACACACACACACACAGGTATGGAAAAAAAAGGGAGATTTGCATTTTGTATGTCTGCGTAAACACAAGACATGGCGGCTGATTATTCGTACATTTGTGTGCTGATTTATTTGCATATTTGTGTACTTAATGATGTACCTGTTTTCCAGGGACAGACCGGGGCCGCTGGGGTTCCTGGCAATGATGGAAGCCGTGGTTTGCCTGTAAGTCTGCCTGCCAGTCTGTCTGTCTGTCTGTCTGATAATCATATTTTTCTCTCTCTCTCTATCGTATGTCCCAATCTGACAACCATCTGTTTGTCATTTTATATGTTGTGTATCCGTTTGCTTGTGTGTGTGTGTGTGTGTGTGTTTTGTTGTCCGTTTTCATCGATTGTGTGTGTGTGTGTCCTCAATGTCCATTGGTGTGTGTGCGTGTTGGGGTGCGTGGGCGTTTGATGTGTGGATATAGCGTGTGGAGGATTCTTCGTAGTGGTGTGTGTGTGTGTGTGTGTGTGTGTGTGTGTGTGTGAGAGAGAGAGAGAGAGAGAGAGAGAGAGAGAGATTGCATTTTCATTTAATAATCTGCTTTGAGCAGACGGTCTCGATTAATTTTTATCATCATCATCATCAAAAGTAGTAGCAGTAGCAGCAGCATTATCAGTAGAAGTGTCATTATGATAACAAACACGCACACATGATATAGATCGATGAGAGAGAGTAAGAGAGACACAGAGAGAGAGAGAAAGAGACGCTTTGTTAGCATATCCCACATTGTGCCTAACCGATCTCATTTACGACTTAATTAAGATGTGTGTCAGTCAAAAACTTAGTTCCTTAATGACTATCAGCATTGAGGTCTACAGACGGAGGAGAAAGAGCATGGGTAAAAACCACAGACTCCATGACACAGTGTGTTACGTCACACAGCATTGGTTTCTCTCTGTTCTGTTGATTGCAGGGCTTACCGGGTCCGTCCGGACTGCCTGGGGTGCCAGGGGAACCGGTGAGTGCACCTCGCTGTGTGTGTGTGTGTGTGTGTGTGTGTGTGTGTGTGTGTTGTGTGTGTGTGTTGTGTGTGTGTGTGTGTGTTTGTGTGTGCGTGTGTTTGCTTGTATGCGTGTATGTGTGTGTGTGTGTGTGGGGGGGGGGGGGGTGCAGACTGTGTTGGTTGTTGTATGATGTTCCAATATCAGTCAACGTCATTTGCGATATTATTTGCTTCGAAATTGTGCTGCTTCGTTTACGAATACCCCCCCCCCCCCCCCACCCCCCCTCACCGCCTCACCGCCCCCTCCCCCCCGTCCCCCCACCCTCCCACACACACGCGCGCACACACACACACACACACACGCACACGTACACGCACACACCTCATTTTCTTTTCCAATTACGCACGCCAGAAAAAGAAGAACAACAAAAAATCAAACTCCACGACCGTGCGGCTGTGAAACTGTTGGCAGTGCTGAACTCGGGAGGTCGTCAAACTAATAAAGGATCATCATTGTGCATGTGGTGAAAAAAGAAGAAAAAAAGGGGTGGGGTGGGGTGGTGGTGGTTGGAGTTGGGAAGTTCTCCATTAGTTATTCCCCCCCCCCATCCGCCACCCAGTTTCAGTCACTGTGTCTTGCACCACACCCCTCCCCTCACCCTCCACCACATTCCATCATCGTCTCTCTCTCTCCTCCATCTCCACCACCATCATCGTCTCTCTCTCTCCTCCATATCCACCACCATCATCGTCTCTCTCTCTGTGTCTTGCGCCACACCCCTCCCCTCACCCTCCACCACATTCCATCCTCCTCCTGTCTCTCCTCCATCTCCACCACCATCATCATCTCTCTCTTTCTCTCTGTCTCTTTCTGTCTGTCTCTGTCTCTCTCTCTCTGTCTCTCTCTGTCTTTTTGTGTGTGTCTCTGTCTCTCTCTCTGTCTGTCTCTGTCTCTTTCTTTCTCTCTCTGTCTGTCTCTCTCTGTCTCTGTCTCTCTCTGTCTCTTTCTCTCTCTGTCTCTTTCTCTCTGTGTCTCCGTCTCTCTGTATGTCTCTTTCTCTCTCTGTGTCTCTGTCTCTCTCTCATTCTCCATCCCGACGACCCTCCTCCCCTGCTCCCCTCTCCCTCTCCCCCGCCCCCTATGCCTGCAAGGGACGGTAACCACACAGTCACAGTCGAGAACACTCTGAGCCCATCTTGGTGTTATTAGCTCCCTTTGATATGCTTAAAGGGGTATTTACCTCCCATCCATCCCTTGCACTGCCCCCCCCCCCCCATCCCCCCATCCCCCCTCCCAGACGCACTTTCTCCCTCTCACCTCCTGCCCCGCTCTCCACCCACCCGCACACCCACACTACCCCCCCCCCCCACACACACACACACACACAACCCCGACCCCATCCCCCACACACATGCATCATCACAGACGCGTCGTGAGAGTAAGTGTCAAATGAAGACGTGGAGTGCGCGCAGCACCTGTTTGCTACTTTACACACACACACACACACACACACACACACACACACACACACTGCGATGCTCACTGGGGAGAATCAAAGGAAAGTGGCGGCGTGGCCCAGTAGTAACGACGCCCCAGGGAGCGAGTGTCCTCCACAGGTTCGAATCCCATTGCACCGCGCAGTCCCATCGAGTCCTCAGTATCGCACTTCGCCTTTCGCCCTCAGCTCCTGTTGGAGGCGGTCGGAGCCGTCTGTCCGGATGAGATTTCCACCCAGTTTCTTTCCATCCCTTGGGGTCGTGTGCCATTGGGGCCTGAGGCTGTGAGAACGCTTTCCCTGTCCACTGAACTCCTCAGTGATGTCGTTCCACTCTGTCTTCTGTCTTTCCCCCTCTCCCTTCCCTTCTTCCACGGTTCCCTGTCTTTGCAAGGCCATCAGATGAGATAGAGGGGGGTGGGGGGAGAGAGAGAGAGAGAGGAGAGAGGCAGAGAGAGGGAGAGAGAGAGAGAGGGGTGGACACAGAGAGAGGGACAGACAGAGGGGGTGGGGGGGGAGAGATTTTATTTTTGTTAGCCCTCTCCTCCCCTCTCTACTAAATTTGTGTGTGGTGGTTAATCAGTTAATGGCGCTGGTCATTCTGACGAAACGGTAAGCCGAGGTTTCCCTTGGTCACTGGTTCAGCATGCACTTAGCAGACGTCGGAAACGTGAAAAGAAACCCAAGGCCAACAAAAAGGTTTGTCGTCAGCGAAAAGTTCGAAGGAGAGAAAAAAAAAAGACAGTAAAACAAATACATTTTACGGGGAAAAAAACCAAAACAACAACTATGGAGGGACTGCACGCGGATTACTCGCTTTCAGCCCAGATTCTCGACTGGCACACAGAGGAATCTGCTAAGAAACAAACAAAAAACAGTTACAACGACAGTGCAACGTGTACAACACAATGCAATGCAATACAATGCAATGCAGTGCAATACAATACAAAACAATACAATGAAGTGCATTGCAGTGCAGTACAACACAATACAATATGTACACTACAATGCAATACAATACAATGTGTACAGTACAGTACAATACAATACAACCAACACTATATAATACAATATGTACAATACAATGCAATACGATACAATACTATACTATGCAGTGTAATGGAATACAATACAATGCAATACGATACAATACAATACAATACAATACAATACGATACAATACAATGCCGTTCAGTTCAGTTACTCAGCGAAGCGTCACTGCGTCAGACCTTCATGGAAAAAGAACAGAAATGAATGCAATGCATTGCAACGGAATACAATGCAATACAATAAATACAATATAATGAATACAATACAATAAATACAATACAATGCAATACAGTGCAATACAATAGATACACTACAATGCAGTACAGTAAACACAATACAATACAATAAATACAATACAATACAGTAGATACAATACAATGCAATACAATGATCACAATACAATACAATAAATTCAATGCAATACAATAAATACAATATCGTTCAATTCAGTTACTAAGGGAGGCGTCGCTGCGTCAGGCCTTGATGGAAAATAATACGAAATGCAGAAAAATAAGATGCCAATGCAAATTAATAGATAAGCAATTAAATTAATGAATTGATAAGTCAAAATAGTAAATAAAATCGAAAATTGAAAACAAAAACCCAAAAGAACTAAACCTTACAAATAAATAAATATATAGACATCAAATGAAATACAAGATTAAAAAAAAAACCCAAAAAAAAACAACGATGAAAATAGTATGAATAATAACGATAAAAGAGATAAATATAAAAATAAGTGTAAATAAACACACGCACACACACACGCATACACACACACACACACACACACACACACACACACACACACACACACAGATATGCAGTCTCACAGATATGAAAGCAGGAAATGAACAAAAATCGCCAGACAACACAATGCAGCACAGGACAATACAGTACAATACAATGCATTGCAAAACAGTGCAGTGCTTTACAATTCACATCAAGTGAGTTCCGTCAGGCCCTGACAAATTAAACACCAACAAGAAAAGAAAAAAGAAAGAAAGAAAAAACAAAACAAAAAACAAACAAACAAATATCAGTATCAGTAGCTCACGGAGGCGTCACTGCGTTCGGACAAATCCATATACGCTACACCACATCTGCCAAGCAGATGCCTGACCAGCAGCGTAACCCAACGCGCTTAGTCAGGCCTTGAGGGGAAAAAAATAAATAAAATAGAATAAAATAAAAATAAATAAAAAAAATACAATACAATAAAAATAAAATAAACAAAACAAAAAAACAAAAACAAACAAAATAACAAAACAAAACAAAAACAACAACAAAAAACCGAAAAACGAAAAAATACCCAACATCCCCAAACGAATAAAAACTTTTATTGCATCGTTGATACGTATGTTCATTGTGTGCAAAGATGGAGAAAATGGTCTCTTTGTGTCATGGTCTCATAAGATTAATTTTAAGCTGTTATGCTGCTGGGATGAAAATAGATTTGTTTGGCACAGCAGAGCTCTGTTGCCGCAAGGGTTCTTTTAAGTTCGCAATCCCCCCTCCACCCCCTTCCCCCCAAAAAAATCAAACAAAACACAACAACAAAACAAAGCGAAACAAAAGGTTCTCTCTCTCTCTCTCTCTCTCTCTCTCTGTCTCTCTCTCTCTCTCTCTGTCTCTCTCTCTCTCTGTCTCTCTCTCTCTCTGTCTCTCTCTCTCTCTGTCTCTCTCTCTCTCTCACACACACACACACACACACACACACACACACACACAAACGCGAAGGAGCGCATTGTCACGCATGCATAGAGTGAACGACTGGCAGAGAGAGACGCTTTTGAATTTTATTGTCATTACCTGCAGAGGTCTATTGACAAGGGGGTAATTTCAACCGATATTTAATAATACATTTCACAAAAGTTTTTATGATTGGCAGAGAGAGAGAGAGAGAGAGAGAGAGAGAGAACGAACGTATATTCATATTCAGTAAAGGCCGTGGCCCCCTCATGATTTAGGTGCAGTGAACTCACATTACAATACAATGTTGTCACATTTTTTCAGGGCATTACGGACCCGAAAACATTGAACCACAAATTTAGCAGTGCATACACACAAAAACGTACAGTTAACTACATACCCAACTGCGGATTTGGAATGCCTTACAGAGAGCGAATTGTTTTACAGTGGATTCTTTTTTTGGTGACATACGTATGAAAAGTCGAAACAGAGATGGATGTGAATAATATTTTTGTGGAGATAGAGAGTGAGAGAGGAGAGTGAGAGAGAGAGAGAGAGAGAGAGAGAGAGGGGCTTACACTGACAGAGAGAGAGAGAGAGGGGGGACAGAGAGAGGAACAGATAGAGAGACGAGAGAAAGACACAATGACAATGACAAATGACGACAAATGTTTTATTGAGGGTAAAATGGATCATCTGGAAGCTTCTTTACACCATGCCCTCACACACGCATACACACACACACACACACACACACACAGGGAGAGGCAGGGAGATAGAGGGAGAGAGACAGACAGACAGACACACAGAGACAAAGATAGAGAGACAGACAGAGAGAGAGAGGGGTGGTGGGGTGGGGGGGGGGGGGGTGGGGGGGTGGGGGGGCAATCCGTCTGAACCTGTTCCCAGACTTTCAAAGCGAAGACTGATCATTATGATGCAATATAAATCAGGCCACTCTGAGTGCAGCGCGTGCAGCAGTCCTTTCAAGTTATGAAAAGGACGTTGAAAAAAAAGAGAAAAAAACCACTTCCTCAAATGCAGGTGTGTGAATTTTAATAACATTAGAAAACCATGCAGAGCTAATCTGATCCTTTCATCTAACCAGCGGCTGTTATGATTTTTACGATGGAATTTAAGATGTACTGGATGTTCATCAGTTTGGATGGATATGGGTTTTTAATGAAAATGCGTTTTTAATGTGATGTCGTGGTGGGTTGAGATGGTGTGCGTGTGGGAGAAGAGAGATGGGGGGGGGGGGAGGCGTGCGCATGTGTGTGTGTGTGTGTGTGTGTGTGTGTGTGTGTGTGTGTGTCCCCGTCTTTCCCTGCCTGGTCTCTGTCTCTCTGTCTCTGACTCTGTCTCTCTCTCTCTTGTTGATTTTTTTTTCCATGTCCAGGGCTGGGTGGAAAAAATCATGTGTACTTGCTTATCTCATTACCCTGGTGAAATAAAGTTTCGTTTCGTTTCGTTTCGTTTCTGTGTGTGTGTGTGTGTGTGTGTGTGTGTGTGTGTGTGTGTGTGTGTGTGTGTGTGTGTGTGTGTGAGAGGTAGCTACGTGAATAATATTAATTTTTGTTTTTCTGTGTCCTGTGTCCAGGGACCCATGGGTGAAAGAGGTCATCAAGGCTCCACTGGCGCCGTTGGTCCTGCGGTAAGTCTCGGACATCGTTGGTGAAAGTTTGATGATAACTGTGATGGAGGTGGTGGTGGCGATAATGGTGATAACCATGATGATTATCATGATGATGAGGAGGATGTTAACCATGATGCTGAGGAGGAGGATGGCGATGATTATAACCATGATGATGATGATAATACTGATGATGATGTTGATAACTATGATGATGATGATGATGATCATGATGATGATAACCATGATGATGATAACCATGATGATGATGATAATACTGATGATGATGTTGATGATAACCATGATGATGATTATGATAACCATGATGATGATAATGATGATGATAACCATGATGAAGATAATACTGATGATGATGTTGATAATAATGACGATGATAACCATGATGATGATGATAATACTGATGATGATGTTGATGATGATGACGATGATGATGACGATGATAACCATTGTGGTGACGATGATGATGACGATGATAACCATGATGGTGATGATGGTGATGATGATGATAACCATGATGATGATGATGATGGTAACCATGATGATGATGATAACCATGATGATGATGACGATGATAACCATGATGATGACGATGATAACCATGATGATGATGATAACCATGATGATGGTGATGATAACCATGGTGATGATGATGACCATGATGATGATGATGATGATGATAACCATGATGATGATGATGGTGATGATTACAGGGACATCCAGGTCCAGCAGGAAACCCAGGAACGTCAGGATTGCCCGGTGTGAAAGTGAGTGTCTGTCTGTCTGTCTGTCTGACTCTCACGCAGCGATGTGCATGTGTGTATGTGTGTGTGTGTGTTCGTGCGTGTGTGTGTTCGTGTGTGTGTGTGTGTGTGTGTGTGTGTGTGTGTGTGTGTGTGTGTGTGAGTGTGCGCGCACGTTTGTGTGTGTGCGTGCGTGTATGTATGTATGTGTGTGTGTGTGTGTGTGTGTGTGCACGCACGTTTGTGTGTGTGCGTGCGTATATGTATGTATGTGTGTGTGTGTGTGTGTGTGTGTGTGTGTGTGTGTGTGTGTGTGTGTGTGCACGCACGCACGTACGTACGTACGTGTGTGTGTGTGCACGCACGTACGTACGTGTGTGTGTGTGTGTGTGCGTGCGTGTCTGTGTGCGTGCATAAATACCTTCGTCTCTTTTTAGATCAATTCTGTTTTGCCTCGACAATTACGGATGTAATGTGAACGAATTCATTGTGTGTGTTCCATGCATACACGTGTATGCTTTTTGGTGTATACATGCATACACGTGTATGCGTGTCGGGGTGTGTGTGTGTGTAAGCATGTGTTCATGCTTTGTTAGTTGTGGTGCGTAGATTCATTCGACAAATAGAACAGGGGAAGAGAGAGAGAGAGAGAGAGGGGTGGGTGGGGATGGGGTATAGGGGGTGGGGGTTGTAGCTACGAAGTGATCACGTTAGTATAAAACCCACTGCACCACTGAACGGCGAGGAGAAAATCAAGAGAGAAACACGAGGGGTCTTCCACATCCCAGGAGTTTCTACCAACCACGGAATGAACTTTGTGAGTCCGAGTCCACTGAAAACCCCTGATGCTCAAAAGAATTGATACTCAGAATCCCTGATGATCAAGTTCCCTGATGCTCAAAATCCCTGATGATCAAGTTCCCTGAGGCTCAAAATCCCTGATGATCAAGTTCCCTGAGGCTCAAAATCCCTGATGATCAGGTTCCCTGAGGCTCAAAATCCCTGATAATCAAGTTCCCAGATGCTCAAAATCCCTGATGATCAAGTTCCCTGAAGCTCAAAATCCCTGATGATCAAGTTCCCTGAGGCTCAAAATCCCTGATGATCAAGTTCCCTGAGGCTCAAAATCCCTGATGATCAAGTTCCCTGAGGCTCAAAATCCCTGATGATCAAGTTCCCTGAGGCTCAAAATCCCTGATGATCAAGTTCCATGAGGCTCAAAATCCCTGATGATCAAAATCTTCTGACGCCAGTTCAGCTCAACGCCACCCGTGCACATGACTCAACATAGCGTCAGTCAGTACTCTGGAGCTCCGAGACCCCGAAACCAAGAAGAAGAACCGAGACTTGAGGACCGACGAAGACCAGCTCCTAGCATGGCGGCGACTGATGTCACTGCAGAGCCTGACCACTTCTGGTTTGACCTTGACCTTGATCTGACAGTTCCAACGAACGAGATATTTGCGTGTGTGTTTGTGTTCGCGGTAGTTTTGTTTTCCGGTCTAACGCGGGAGGCAGAAGATATGATTGGTGGTACAGAATTTGCTTGTTGACATTGTTATCGTTTTATTTATCGTGCTACCACAGATGTTTCGCAGTTGGCCGCAAGATTTTTTTTTCATCTGTCTTTTGAAGAGAGAGCAGGTCTACAAGAATTCAACAAGAATTTTGTCTCGAATACCACAACAGAGCCCAGAAGAACGAACAGAAGATTAACAGCTTCAGTTCAGTATGACCCCGCGCGCGGACTTTCTAAGAAGCTTGGTGACCATAAGACGACAGCTGCCTGGCCGTTGCTGCCTACTGCCATGGAAAAGCTGTGTATATTTAGTGTGTGGTGTCGTGTGTGTGATTGAAGGGGTGGGGTGGGGTGGGGTGGGGGAGGGGTCCTTCACACAAGTATCTTCCTCGTGAAACTGGGCTTCTGTTTTCAGACGCGTGGTCTGAGGAATCTTTTACAAATTTTTTTTATTAGCTTCCACCTGAAGGATGTGTTTACTGGCTATCAATCCTGAAGAGCCAGTTGAAAGTGCGATGGAGAAACAAACACCAAGCTGGATCGGAGGAGGTTGCTCTCTGGACATTAAACACAGCACAAGTAGTCCTCTTCCAACAGAACTGGACTTTGTAGGCTTCTTCCCCACCTCTACAGACTGAGACTGTCCCCTGCTGATGAATGCCCATGCGGCACGGGTTCGCAGACACCAGAACATTTGCTACAGTTCTGCCCAGCTTTTTGGCGCACTGAGTAGGAAAACCTGGCCCTGTGCGGTGGAACTCGCGAGAACCTCTGGGGACCACCTGCTGCACTGCAGAGGGAGGACGGCGGATTTCACGCTGTAGACCGGATGGACCATCTGACAGCATGACCTGGGGAACGCGGAAGAGGAAGGGTTCACTGGCTAGGGTATCCAGAAAAAGAGATCGCAATAAATCTGCAATCACACCATACACTGATCGTCGCACCTCACCTCATCTTACCTTCGCCTGTTGCCCCGTTTGGGACACAGGCCGCCAAACAAGCATCTCTCCAGCCATCTCGTGTCCTGTGCAAGTCACTCCAGCTGTCCCCAGGTGTGGCCTGTCCTCTTCACAATGGTCTCCAGCTGTCCCCAGGTGCGGCCTGTCCTCTTCACAATGGTCTCCAGCTGTCCCCAGGTGTGGCCTGTCCTCTTCACAATGGTCTCCAGCTGTCTCCAGGTGTGGCCTGTCCTCTTCACAATGGTCTCCAGCTGTCTCCAGGTGTGGCCTGTCCTCTTCACAATGGTCTCCAGCTGTCCCTAGGTGTGTCCTGTCCTCTTCACAGTGGTCTCCAGCTGTCCCCAGGTGTGGCCTGTCCTCTTCACAATGGTCTCCAGCTGTCCGTAGGTGTGACCTGTCCTCTTCACAATGGTCTCCAGCTGTCTCCAGGTGTGGCCTGTCCTCTTCACAATGGTCTCCAGCTGTCCCCAGGTGTGGCCTGTCCTCTTCACAATGGTCTCCAGCTGTCCCTAGGTGTGGCCTGTCCTCTCCACAATGGTCTCCAGCTGTCCCTAGGTGTGGCCTGTCCTCTTCACAATGGTCTCCAGCTGTCCCCAGGTGTGGCCTGTCCTCTTCACAATGGTCTCCAGCTGTCCCCAGGTGTGGCCTGTTCTCTTCACAATGGTCTCCAGCTGTCCCCAGGTGTGGCCTGTCCTCTTCACAATGGTCTCCAGCTGTCCCCAGGATGCGGCCTGTCCTCTTCACAATGGTCTCCAGCTGTCTCCAGGTGTGGCCTGTCCTCTTCACAATGGTCTCCAGCTGTCTCCAGGTGTGGCCTGTCCTCTTCACAATGGTCTCCAGCTGTCCCCAGGTGTGGCCTGTTCTCTTCACAATGGTCTCCAGCTGTCCCCAGGTGTGGCCTGTCCTCCTCTTCATGTCTACCTCCAGGTCACAGCGACACGTGTTTCTTGGGCTACATTTTTTCCCTTTTTCCTTTGCGGGTTCCATGTGAGGGCTTGCCTTGTGAGGGCTGGATGCAGGCCTGTGGGGCGTGTGGTCGATCCATGTCCAGGGTCTGTGGAGGATCTGCTCTTTTGCAGGCTGCTGTCTGCTTTCGCTGCAGTGAACGGGGTCCGTTGTAATTCTCGTTATATTTCTTAACTGTTTGCCATATGCGTACTACTGCTGTTATATTTCTTAACTGTTTGCCTTTGTGAACTACTGCTACTATATTTCTTAACTGTTTGCCTTTTGTGAACTGTTTCCTGTAGATTTCCTGCTGCAGATTTCCTGCAGATTTCCATCGCTGTGGAAACTCCAATCTGGCATCGTACAAATATAGTCTATCATTCTCTTTCTGTGTCATTCTGTCTCTGTCACCTACATCTCTCTCTCTCTCTCTGTCTGTCTGTCTGTCTGTCTCTCTTCTCTTTCTGTCTCTGTCTGTCTGCCTGTCTCTATTTCCCTCCCCTCTCTCTCCTTCCCAATTCCCTGCCATTCCTTTTGTCTCTCGCTTGCTTTCTCTCAACTTCCAAGGGAATGACAGTGCAATATCAAAGTGTCAAAGTATCAGGTGTACACACACACACACACACACACACACACACACACACAGAAGGGGCTGTCAGGGTTTGTGGGGGAGATGGGGATACAGCAATCAACCCTCCCAGCAGTAACCAGATATCTTATCTGTCTACGTCAGTTGTCAGTTAACCAGCATTAACTAGCAGTCCTTGATTGGGGGATGTGGGGAGAGGGAGGGGTGGTGTGGAGAGAACGGAGATGGGGGCGGGAAGAGGGGGTGGGCATGGAGGGGCGGGGAGGGGGAAAAAGCCGGGGGGTGGGGGTGTGCAGGGGGGAAGGAAGGTGTAAAACGCTAGATCTGCTGGCAGAACCCCCAAAGAGCCAATCATTCATCTTTGATTAGTTAGCCAACTCTTTTAAAAAGAAAAAAAAAGAAGATAAAAAGTGTGAAATTAATTAACAGGCAATGAAGCTTACTTGCTGTATTAAAATCCCAACACTACTCAGCAAGAATACGTCACGGAACACGTAACGATTATGGTTCATCCATTAATCATGTCTCATCTTGTGACACAGGCACATAGTGCTTGCAAGTCATGTGTAAAGGGTTGTAACATTTATCTATATTTGTGTAGCCGTGTACCGAGGGGTTATTCAAGGGTACGGCACAAAAGACTTAACTAAATGATTGACTGAATGAAAGGATAGACAAGATCCCACGCACAGGCCAGGAACATATAGAGGCCAATCACAAATGGGTTTTTCTATTGTTTTATTTACAATAGTTATGAGAACATAAGAAAAGAACTAAAAGGAAGACATAAAAAGAGAAGACCTAAGAGAAGAAGACTAAGAAAAAGAAGACAGTGCCTTGAATGACACAAACAAATGTCATTAGCACAACATGTCGGCACAAGTGAATAGTAAAGCACACGTATACATATTACATGGAAAGACTATCACTCGGGTTTGGGATACGCAACAACATAATGCATATGTGTGAAGACCAAACGCTGACATCAAATGACATTTCTAATACATTTAAATAGCGCAGTTAAAGTGATTGAAGTGATTAATCCAACACTATCTTGTAATCACAACAGCAGAATACTACACACTAGTACTTACAGCAATACGTAGCGAGGTGTCAGCCGTTGTGAGAACACACACGACACACTGCCCGCGACACAGCAAGAGAGAGAGAGAGCAGGCTCTGGTCAGATGACTGACCAGGTATGAAATGACCACTCATCATCCACTGTGCCAATTTATGCACGTTTAGCGGACCGCAAAGTGCGTCACGTGAGCTGCGAGCAGATCGTCACTAATCACGGAGAATCCGATGACAATTGTGTTTGTTTAAAGGTGTTCAGTGACAGATTTCTAAATGATTCCTGAACCGATTTACGTTGGATAAGTTGCAAAAGAAAGAGCTCAATACCTACTTTATAATGAGTATAAAATGAAGTGTTGGTTATTTAAGATGAATTTATCATCTTAATTTAAGTCACCTGAACAGGGTCAGTTTTAACGAGCTCGTCGCTGAAAATTACAAACTGCGTTAGATCAGTTTAACGTAGGCGAACATAAATGGAATAGATTTAAAGATGGAAATTAAGACGATTCTGGCAATAGATTCATAATTATCCACTGTGTCTGGGGCTCGGCATACACATAGGAAAGCTGGACCAAGTCCCTTCTCTCCTTCCGACCAAATTAATCTGCTTCGTCGAACGTACGAAAGAACATTTTTTTCTTCTTCTTCAAGAATTTTACAACCCATGTTCCCCAGACAGCGAACGTATTACTGCACATGTCCCTTTAACAGCTTCTCTTATCAAAGAACGAAAACCTGTTCCCCAGACATCGAACAGATTACTGCACATGTCCCGATAACAGCTTCTCTTATCAAAGAACGAAAACCTGTTCCCCAGACATCGAACAGATTACTGCACATGTCCCGATAACAGCTTCTCTTATCAAAGAACGAAAACCTGTTCCCCAGACATCGAAACAGATTACTGCACATGTCCCGATAACAGCTTCTCTTATCAGAGAACGAAAACCTGTTCCCCAGACAATGAACAGATTACTGCACATGTCCCGATAACAGCTTCTCTTATCAAAGAACGAAAACCTGTTCCCCAGACAATGAACAGATGACTGCACATGTCCCGATAACGGCTTCTCTTATCAATAATGAAAACCTGTTCTGCACATCAGTGTCCCGATAAAAGCTTCTCTTATCAAGAACGAAAAGCTATTCCCCAGACAATGAACAGATTACTGCACATGTTCCGATAGCAGCTTCTTTTATGAAAAACGTAGACGTGTTCTCCATACAGCGAACAGATTGCTGCACCACATCATGTCTCGAGAGCTACTGTTTCATGCTGTCACCCAGAGATTAGGTTGGTACACGGCGACACAGCGCTATAGGAGCCAGCCTTACAAGGCTGTGTGTATGTAATCTGAGCTCCGTTGACGAACCACAATGATCGTGGAGGAGGAAATAGCGTGAGACGAGATCAGTATCAGAGAGAGAGAGGGAGAGGGGTGGGAGGCAGACAGAGAGAGGGACAGAGAGATGGAGAGAGAGAGAGAGGGGGGGGGGGGCAGAGATGGAGAGACAGGAGGGAGTCACAGAGAGAGAGAGAGGGGGGGGAGGGTATCACAGAGAGAAATTTAGAGAGAAGGGGAATCAGAGAGAGAGAGAGAAAGATGGGGAGAGAGAGGGGGGAGAGTCAGATAGACGGACACACACACACACACACACACACACACACACACACACACACACACACACAGAGGGGGGGGGTATCAGAGAGAGAGAGAAATTCAGAGAGAGGGGGAGTCAGAGAGAGAGAAAGATGGAGAGAGAGAGGGGGGAGTCCGATAGACAGACACAAAGAGAGAGAGAGAGAGAGAGAGAGCTCTACATGAACTCGGCAGGAAAGCCATTAAGTTTCCAACCCCCATAATGAAAACGTGGGGAAACATTCGCAAACAGCGTGTGGTGGGTTATTATGGATGCCTGCATGGATGGCGTCACATCGGGTGCAGTCTGTTTGGGGCACATGCAGACATCCTTTGTTTGATGATGTGTGTGCAAGATGGGGGAAGGTGGCAGGAAAAGAAAGGCTCGTCTGCCAGTGCAGACTTCGTGAGGGTGTGGGTTCGAATCCCGCTCTCGCCGCGTCTGGTCGTTCGGGTGAGACGATAAACCGAGGTCCCGTGTGCAGCACGCACTTGGTGAACTGAAAAAAGAACCCATGGCATCGAGAGAGTTGCCTCTGGTAAAATTGTATCGAAGAAATCCGCTCGGATATGTTCACAAACATGATTATATGCATGCACTCCAGGCCTGACTACGCGCGTTGGGTTATGCTGCTGGTCAGGCATCTTCCTTGCAGATGTGGTGTAGCGTATATGGATTTGTCGGAACGAAAAAAAACTGAGTACGTACCTGTATGTCAGATGACATGTTTAGGGTCTGTGCAAAACAGAGTATTTGCACGTGGATACCATTCTGTGCCTGTCTCTGTCTCTCTGTCTCACTCACTCTGTCTCCCGTTCTCTGCCACTTTCTCTTCCCATCTCTCTCTCTCTCTCTGTCTTTCCTTTCCCATCTTTTTTCTCTTTCCCCCTGCCCCCCATCGACCCCCCCACCCCCCCTCTCTCTCTCTCTGTCTTTCCCTTCCCATCTTTTTTCTCTTTCCCTCTGTCTCCTTCGCCCCCCCCCCCCTCTCTCTCTCTCTCTCTCTCTCTGTCTCTCTCTCTCCCATCACCTCCAAACATCATTCACTTCCCCCTCCCCACCTCCCCCCCCCCCCTCTCTCTCTCTCCCATCACCTCCAAACATCATTCACTTCCCCTCCCCACCTCCCCCCCCCCCCTCTCTCTCTCTCCCATCACCTCCAAACATCATTCACTTCCCCCTCCCCACCTCCCCCCCCCCTCTCTCTCTCCATCACCTCCAAACATCATTCACTTCCCCCTCCCCACCTCCCCCCCCCCTCTCTCTCTCTCTCCCATCACCTCCAAACATCATTCACTTCCCCCTCCCCCCCCTCCCCCCCCTCTCTCTCTCTCCCATCACCTCCAAACATCATTCACTTCCCCCTCCCCACCTCCCCCCCTCTCTCTCTCTCCCATCACCTCCAAACATCATTCACTTCCCCCTCCCCACCTCCCCCCCCCTCTCTCTCTCTCTCCCATCACCTCCAAACATCATTCACTTCCCCCTCCCCCCTCCCCCCCCTCTCTCTCTCTCTCCCATCACCTCCAAACATCATTCACTTCCCCTCCCCACCTCCTCCCCCCTCTCTCTCTCCTCTCTCCCATCACCTCCAAACATCATTCACTTCCCCCTCCCCACCTCCCCCCCCTCTCTCTCTCTCTCCCCATCACCTCCAAACATCATTCACTTCCCCCTCCCCACCTCCTCCCCCCTCTCTCTCTCTCTCTCCCATCACCTCCAAACATCATTCACTTCCCCCTCCCCATCTCCCCCCCCTCTCTCTCTCTCTCCCATCACCTCCAAACATCATTCACTTCCCCCTCCCCACCTCCCCCCCCCTCTCTCTCTCTCTCCCATCACCTCCAAACATCATTCACTTCCCCCTCCCCACCTCCTCCCCCCTCTCTCTCTCTCTCTCCCCATCACCTCCAAACATCATTCACTTCCCCCTCCCCACCTCCCCCCCCTCTCTCTCTCTCTCCCATCACCTCCAAACATCATTCACTTCCCCCTCCCCACCTCCCCCCCCTCTCTCTCTCTCTCCCATCACCTCCAAACATCATTCACTTCCCCCTCCCCACCTCCCCCCCTCAACCCACCACCTCCCCTGCCAACACATTTTGATGAACGAGCAACACAACTGACACTCAGTGCGGTTCCAATTAGTCATTCACTGGATCTCCAGGATAGAACGCGAGCTATGTAATGAATTACCCCCCGTAGCAGTGCGCAATCCCCTAGCGATTTCTCCTGTTGCGATTCTGACAGTTTGCTTTCACTGGGGGGAGTGCGAATGTCGCCAGTTTGGAATCGGCTGGAGGGGGGTGGGTGGGGGCAAGGAGGGAGGGGGGCGGGGGGGGGGGGGGGGGGGGGGATTATGAGTATTTGGAAGAAGGAGGGGAAGAGATTATTATGATTGTTGTTTTTACTAATTAGGGGGTGGGGCGAAAGGGTTGGGGGTGGGGGGGTATGTGTGGGGTGGGGCGTGGGGGGTAGCGAGTGAAGACGTGGTGAACTTTCTCACAGCGTGTGGTGGATGGATGTGTGTGTGTGTGTGTGTGTGTGTGTGTGTGTGTGTGTGTGTGGTTGTATGGGTGGGTAGGTGGATGGGTTAGTCAGTGAATTGATGGGTGGATGGATGGATTGGTGTGTGTGTCTGTGTGTGTGCGTGTGTGTGTGTGTGTGTGGACGCATGGGTGTATGGGTTGGTAGGTGGATGGGTAAGTTAGTGAATGGATGGGTGTGTGTGTGTGTGTGTGTGTGTGTGTGTGTGTGTGTGGATGCATGGCTGTATGGGTGGGTAAGCGGATGGATTAGTTGGTGAATGGATGGGTGGATGGATGGACTGGTGTGTGGGTGCATGAGTGTGTGAGTGTGCAGGTGGATGGGTTGATGGATTGACTTGGTTGGTCTGTCTTTCTTGGTCTATCTGTCTGTCTGTCAGTCTGTCTGTCTATCTGTTTCTCTATTTCTCTATCTTCTCTTAAACACACACACACACACACTTACATATTTATCTGTATGTGTGTGTGTGTGTCTGTCTCTCTGTGTGCGTGTGTGTGTATGTGTGTGTGCATGTGTGTGTATGTGTGTGTGTGCGTGTGTGTGTTCCCACACCTGCATCTGACATTTCGGGGAGATAATCTTATTGCGAGCTGGTCGCAACATGGAAGCTGTTGACTCCAAACATGATTCACTGTTGTCCCAGCTGCTGAGAGAACTGCGGTGTCCGTAGCGGGACCACAGCCCTAAACGGGAAGAGGGTTGAGCTTCCGAGTGGCATTCAGAGACAAGGGAATCCGATTGAGTCTCTGGAAATCAAAGCAGGTCAGCGTAGTCAAGTTCTCAACACTTTCTTTTTCTTCTGCAGTTGGAAACAGACTTCACAAAGAAACAGTGATCTTTATAACAACGAATTCATTGTTTATTTACTCCTTCGTTTATGAACAGTATAATACCGTTTTCAGTGGGGATATGCAACAATCATAAATGGATATAGTTTTCAAATTTCGGTTAAATAGTTGCAAACCTCGCTGAGATATTTAAGATTTAAATGAAAGTGTGGGGGTAATGTTTTCACCCGCCAAGTACGGTGAAAGTTAGGTCTCACTCCCCACAGTTTATTCACCGATTCATAACCTCCTAACCTAGTTGACGCGGGCAGAATGTCCTTGGTCCTTGAAATGTCATGAAGTAGTTCACACGCCCCCTCCCCCCCCCCCTCCCCCCCCCCCCCCACACACACACACGCGCGCACACACACATACATACACACTCATCCAGCACCCTGTCCATTTCCGTTCGTTTCGCTCCGTTTCATACACTTGGGTTTTTTTGTTTTTTTTTTTCCTCAAGTTGTCGTTTTTTTGTGTGGTTTTAGCGTCCATGCCCTACCCCCCTCCCCCCCCCCCTTTTTTTTTTTTTTTTTTTTTAATATTATGAACTAAATAAAGAATCCGTAATCATTAGCTTGACGTGCTTTTGACCGTTGGTAACATTATATTATGTGTGTGAAAGGATTTTCTAATTGTGTCGGTCTTAATTTGAAGAGAACAGAAATTTTATAGTAAGCAAA
>NC_134895.1:2446276-2451276 GCF_041734735.1 Babylonia areolata | reverse complement strand
GTAGAGCCAAGTACAAGTACTTCTAAACGTCGTACGAAGTGGAAAGGACTTCATTTTGAGAAAAAAGTCAAGACTGGAAATTTTTACGTTTCATCAATTCAAGGGTATTAACTGTCATGGTTTATTATTTTTAACTGTGAATTCCGACAGATTCTGTGGATATTTTTATGGCAATTTGGGGCATAATCCAGTAAGTGATGAGGCGTTCAAAAATCTTTCTCTGAATAAATATTTAACGGTCTCCTTCTCCAACTTTCCATCACATGTTATCGTGTATTGTCGATTGAATATAGGATTGAACGGGCAGGTCAGTAACTTGAAACAAAATGGCGTCGTTCGCGTTCGCGAAAAATATGAGCACGCGCTTTGAATATGTATAAATATGTGTACCCAGTTGATTTTTGCCCATGACCTTCAGCGCTCAGCCAATATATCTATATCTTCCGAAAAAGACCACTTGGGCGAATGAACATAGTGAAAGCCCTGTACACTGAGAGTAAAACAGCTTTTTATGTATTGAGTGTAATTTCAAAATGTAATGTTTAATTAAGATGAGAAAGATAAGTTTAAAGCAAATTAAGCCCCCTGGCATTAATTACAGATTAATTTCCCTTTTTTACTATCTGCACCAAAGACATGCAAAATAAATATAACTTCCATGCTAAGCAAAAGTGAACGACAGAAAGAGAATTAAAAAAAAGTCTAAAAGAAATAATAATGATGATAATAATAATAATGATGATGATGATGCCGAAAATAACAACAATAATAATGATGATGGTGATCATGATGACAATAATAATAATATTAATAATAATAATAATAATAATAATAATAACAGTAATATCGTCAGAATCATAGTAATAACAATGATAATATCATCAGTAATAATAATCATCATCAGAATCATAACAATAATAATTATCAGTGATAGCATCAGAATCGTAATGATAACAATGATAATATCATCAGTAATAATATCGTCAGAATCATAATAACGATAATAATATCCGTAATAATATCAGAATACTAACAACAATAATGTCATCAGTATCATAACAGTAACAACGATGATATTAATAATCATCATCGGTGCAAAGAAACATTTTCTAGTACTGATTCCTATCAGTCGTGTAGCTTCGAGTACCAGTTTTGCTTCACCGGATGAAAAACAGAAGGAGAATTAAAAAGGATAGAAGAAATAAACCCCTGAAAAGATACGAAGAGAAAAAAAAAAAAGAAAGGGAGGGAGGGAGGAAAGTGTGTGTGTGTGTGTGTGTGTGTGTGTGAGAGAGAGAGAGAGAGAGAGAGAGAGAGAGGCAACAGCCAAACTAAACAGACGCTTGCAGCTGAGCGGCAGACCACGTGGCAAAAAAGCTGCCACGTATCTCACACACACACACACACGCACACGCACACTCACACACACACACAAATACGCTCACACACAGATACACTCACACACACACACACACACACACACACTCACTCACTCACGCACACACAGAGTGGAGAAAGCGTAACCTTGAGTTCCGAGAGAGAGAGAGAGACTGGTTTTCAGCCCTCTTCTGTCATCCATTTTCTCTCTTCCTGCTTGTTGTGTGTGTGTGTGTGTTCGTGCGTGTGGGGTCTCTATTTGTCTCCATCACACGCATATACACTCTCTCTGCATCTCTCTGTATCTCTCTCTCTCTCTCTCTCTGTATCTCTCTCTGTATCTCTCTTTCCTTAATTGTGGGAAGTTCAAGGGAAAAAAGAAAGAAAAAACAAACAAAAAAACAACAACCCCCCCCCCCCCCCCCCCCCCAAAAAAAAAAAAAAAAAAAACCGAAAAGAGAACAGCAAAGAACAGATGGAATTCACAATCCGGAAACTTGAAATTTGTCGAACAAATCCTCCTCTTCTTCCTCTTTCTTCTTCTTCCCCTTCTTTCTCTTCCTCCTTCTTCTTTTGCTGTTGCTGTTGCTGAACATTCGTGCGAGTATGCAATGCATTGCATTCATGCAGTCTAGTAATTCTAAGCGCAGCATTTGTAACAGAGTGGCGTTTCTTGTCGCGTTTCTTCACTAATGATAGTGATAATAATAATAATAATAATAATAATAATAATAATAATAATAATAATGACGATGACAAGAAGATGAGGAAGAAGTAGTAGTGGTAGTTGTAAGCCTTCATCAATATATAATGACAATAATAACAATAATGATATCAAGAAGTTGTATTTGTGGAAGTAGTAGCAGTATATACTTTAAAAAAAAAAACTAAAAAAAAAAACTACTACGACTACTACTACTAATGATGATGATGATAATGAATAAGCAGTAGTAGTAGCAGTAGCAACAGTATTAGTAGTGGTAGTGGTAAAACCTCCATTGATAATGATGATGATGAGAAGAAGAAGAAGAAATAGTAGTCTTGAAGAAGAAGAAGAAGAAGTATGGTGATGACAGTAATCATTATCATTATTATCACTATCATTAATGCTATAATTCATATTTTTATACAACTGTAACACAGTTCTCCCAAGTTTTACTTCTCGCCCCCTGTCCTTCCCCCCCGGTGCAACACCGTTCTGCAGAATCGCTTCCACCCACACCCTCCCACCCACACCCACACCCACACCCCGCTTCGCCATCCTCTTCCTGCTCCTCCTCTGCCTCCTCTTCCTCCTCCTCCTCTCCCTCCTCCTCCTCTCCTTTCCTTCCTCCTCCTCTCCTTCCTCCTCCTCTCCTTCCTCCTTCCTCTTCCTTTTCTTCCTCTCCCTCCTTCTCTCCCTCTCCCTCCTCCTTCTCTCCCTCCTCCTCCTCCTCCCCCTCCTCCTCCTCTCCCTCCTCTTCCTCCTCCTCCTTCTCTCCCTCCTCCTCCTCCCCTCCTCCTCCTCCCCCTCCTCCTCTCACTCTCCTCCTCCTCTCCCTCCTCCTCTCCCTCCTCTCCCTCCTCCTCCTCCTCTCCATCCTCCTCCTCCCCCTCCTCCTCTCCCTCCTCCCCCTCCTCCTCTCCCTCCTCCTTCTCTCCCTCCTCTTCCTCCTCCTACTTTTCCCTCCCTCCTCTCCTTCCCCTCCTCTCCCTCCGTCTCCTTCCCCTCCTCCTCCCCCCCCTCCTCCTCCCCCTCCTCCTCCAACTTTTCCTCCCACATTGGCTAATTACTTTGCAATATGCGGCAGCACTGACAGGGGAGACAAGCTGTATGCTCTGTGTTGCTCGGCACATGCAGATAGGGGTGGTGGGGAGGGGGCTGGGGGGATGTAGGGGGCGAAGGATTTTGGGGGGAGAGGGTGTGGGGAGGGGGGAAGGGAATACACAAAGTGCAGAACGGCGTCTCCGTTTCCTTTGAATGCTGCGCGACACACACACACACACACACACACACACACACACATGAACACGCACGTACCCCCCCCCCCCTCCGCCCCCCCTCCTCAGCCTTCTCCCTCCACTCCACAAACACACACATTCACACGCACGCACGGACATTCTCACAGCTGCGTAGGCATACGTGCCTGCGTGCACACCGATGTTCATGTTCACATGGAAAAAGAGGGATACGTTTATTTAAGAAAAGACAGAAAGGAAAAAAAAAAAGCAATGTTTTTTGTAGCCTTCAGGGACGGAGAGAGAGGCAGAGAGAGAGAATGGGGGTGGGGGAGAGGCGTACACCAACAGTCACACACACACACGCGCGCACGCACACACACACACACACACACACACACACACACACACACACACACACAGAGAGAGAGAGAGAGAGAGAGAGAGAGAGAGAGAGAGAGAGAGTGTGAATAAGAGTCACAGTTGTCGATAAAAATATAGCGCAAAGAGACTTGAGATTTGAGATGGGTTTTTTTTCCACGCTAGGCCTTGGCCTTTTGTAATAGAAAATGTGAACAATAATATTACGTGGCCAGTTGTAAATGACCAGAAACAAAAGGATTGAACAAGGCACAGATAGATATTAAAGGCCAGTCATCAGATTGAGAAACAACAATTTCTCTTTGCTTTACAGGCTTTGTAAATGTACATAGATACATATTTTTAACAACGCTACCGCCAGTGCAGGATGACAGTTAAGTCAGTTTCAAGAGGCAAAGACCTGTGTCGATAACTGATATTTCGGTAGATTGTCTCTCAGTGAGGAGAGAGCGACAGACAGACAGACAGAGACAGACAGACAGAGAGAGCGACAGACAGACAGACAGAGAGAGCGACAGACAGACAGACAGACAGACACACACACACACACACACAGCGACAGACAGACAAACACAGAGAGAGCGACAGACAGACAGAGAGACAGACAGACAGACAGAGAGGAACAGTGACAGAAAGACAAACAGATGGTAGACAAAGAGCGACAGAGACAGAAAGACAGAGACACACAGATATAGACAGAGACAGAGACAAAAAGACAGAGAGAAACAGATATAGACAAAGAGAGACAGAGACAGAAAGACAGAGACACACAGATATAGACAGAGACAGAGACAAAAAGACAGAAACAGAGATAGACAAAGAGAGACAGAGACAGAAAGACAGACACACAGAGATAGAAAAAGAGAGACAGAGAGAAACAGAGACAGAAACAAAGACAGAGTCAGATCTGTACTGACTTAGGGCGGGGTGAGTGAAGCGTGCTGAACATTCCACAGTGCTCCACCAACGCCAGCTTCGTGGAGAGTGACGATGACGTGTCAGGCGTTACGCAGGACGAGACACAGTCACACAGACCCATTGACCAGTGGACACTGGCCGGGACGTCCGTCACCCAGCCTTCCAGCGTGGAGGGATCGCATTACTTGTTTCACTGGAAGTGTTCCCAGTCGATGCGGAAATGACTCCCAACCACTATCCCCTCAACCCCCCCCCCCCTTCCCACCGCCCCCCACAACTTCGAACAATGAAACTTCCACAACACCAAGACCCCATCACTGAACAGCTTGTCCCAGTAAAGAAGGACTCAAGTCAATTGGTCGTTAAACTCAGCTCCATTGTTAATG
>NC_134895.1:2438776-2441276 GCF_041734735.1 Babylonia areolata | reverse complement strand
GGTAGTGTTTCGTTCATTGAAACACGTGGAACTGTTCTGCTTAACGAATCGACAGACCTCCATCAGTTAGAGCAGTGGGAAGTGTGCTTCGTCAATTAAAACAAACAAACCCAAAACAAATAAACAAACAAAAACAATATGGAAACGTTTCTGCTAAACGACTTCACGACTCCAGATGTTATTGGGTTTTTGTTGTTTGTTTTTGTTTTGTTTTTCGGGGGGAGGGGCGGGGAGGGGGAGTGAGGGGGCGGGGGTGGCGAACTCCCGAAGTTTTTCCCATGGCGGGTGTGGCCGTAAAACAGCAGAAGTTTGAAATCAGCGTTTTCCTTCATTTCTATCAATTGTTTTTTTAACGAGCTACCAGCCAAGGTTAACGCGGCCCCAGTTAAGTCTCCCAGACGGAGCGACTGGTTTGGAGACGCCCGTTGACCCAGCCTCTGACCCCATCTCCTGTCTGGTCACGCTCAGTTTGGGGTGGAAACAAAAGTTGGGACGGTGGTGGAGGTCCGACCCTCAGGTGTCGCATGACGGTACACCACGGCTTTGCTGGCTTCCTTGGGAACTTGGTCCCCATGTCTGGAACCAGAATGGAAATAAATGAAAAAAAAAAAAGGTCAGGCCTGGTTTTGTGCTTCGTTTGGAGTGAACGTCCCGTGGTTTATTAGTTTAGAGGCATCCGGTAGAGGCGACAACTCTGTGTGTGTGTGTGTGTGTGTGTGTGTGTGTGTGTGTGTGTGCATGTGCACTGGAAGGAATAGGATGATGGCGGTGATTGAGGGGGGAAGAGGGGTAGGGGGTTGCTAATGGGAAGAGAGGTTATGTTGGCACATCACGCGTGGTTTTTGCAACAGAAGCAAATGATCAGTCTCCGTTTAATGAAAAGAACGACAAAGACAGGGGAAAAAAGAGTCTTCGTTTTCATTATACACTTATAACGAACACACTTATGGCCACCGGAGCCTTCCCAAGCCTGGCACCAACTCCCCCCCACCCCCCCACACACACACACCCCACCCCCAGCACCCTCACCCCCGGGAAACACACACACACACACACACACACACACACACACACACGGGCGAGCGTTCACTACCTGTAGTCTTTGTTTATATATTGCACGTAGAACACACACACACACGCACGCACGCACACACACACACACACACACACACACACACACACACACACACACACACACACACACACACACACACACACACACAGAGACGTTAAACGTTGGTAAGGCACAACTGCTTCGCGAACTCGAATTTCATTTCTCCCTCTTGGTTCATGCCGTTCGACTGCGCGCCTTTCTACTGTCAACAGAAAACAATGCCCGTGGACTGTGCACAGTTCGAAACGGCTGATGCAGTGACAGGCGTCATGAGTCTCGCATCGTTCTCTCCCCCCCCCCCCCCCCCCACACCCCCCACACCCCACTCCCACCTCCCCATTTCTTCTTGGCACGAACCCTTTCCCCCTCTTTCCACGACATAATATATATATCTTCTCCACTGCAGGGATGGCCGCTGACACAGTTGGCAGCACTGACATTCTTTCCCCAACTTCAGAAAGAAAGAAAGATAAGAAAGAAAAAAGCAACAACAACAGAAAGCAGGATTTCCTCTCCTCTTCCTCCTCATACATCTCTTCCTTGCACACATTGCCTTGACTTGTTCCCTCCTTCCAGGCAGACAGACGGCACTGCGGGGTGGGGGTGGTGGGGCCGGGGGAAGGGGGGGGGGTGCGGGGTGTCAATCAGCAGCCGTTGTGTGTTGGCATTTTGGGGAAGAGAAGAGGGAAGGGGGGTGGGGGGAGTAGTGAGGGGTGTGGTAGTCACGTCATATTGTACAGGAGAGATGATGACGGAGGTATGATGACTGTAAGGATGATGACGGAGGGATGATGATGACTGTAGGGATGATGACAGAGGGATGATGATGACTGTAGGGATGATGACAGAGGGATGATGACTGTAGGGATGATGATGACGGAGGGATGATGACTGTAGGGATGATGATGACGGAGGGATGATGATGACTGTAGGGATGATGACAGAGGGATGATGACGGAGGGATGATGATGACAGAGGGATGATGATGACGGAGGGATGATGACTGTAGGGATGATGATGACGGAGGGATGATGATGACGGAGGGATGATGATGACGGAGGGATGATGATGACGGAGGGATGATGATGACTGTAGGGATGATGACGGAGGGATGATGACGGAGGGATGATGATGACGGAGGGATGATGATGACTGTAAGGATGACGGAGGGATGATGACTGTAGGGATGATGACGGAGGGATGATGACTGTAGGGAGGATGACGGAGGAATGATGATGACGGAGGGATGATGATGACGGAGGGATGATGATGACTGTAGGGATGATGATGACGGAGGGATGATGACGGAGGGATGATGATGACTGTAGGGATGATGATGACGGAGGGATGATGATGACAGAGGGATGATGATGACAGAGGGATGAT
>NC_134895.1:2426276-2433776 GCF_041734735.1 Babylonia areolata | reverse complement strand
AGTGAGTGGGGAGGGAGTTCGGAGGAGGGGGGCGGGTGCAGACAGGGTCACACCCCTTTTTCAATGTCTGTTTTTCTTGAAGAACGACGGACTGAGCGCTCGCGCGCGTGTGTGTATGTGTGTGTGTGTGTGTGTGTGTGTGTGTGTGTGTGTGTGTCTGTGTGTGTGTATGTGTGAGTGTGTGTGTGTAGGTAGACATCACACACACACACACACACACACACACACACACACACACGGACGGATGGGAATTGACATGAGAGGTCCCATGTTCCGCACACTCAAACTTACGCACACGCGCGCGCGCGCACACACACACACACAGATGAGAACCGACGTGAAAAGCCCCATGTACACTCACACACACTCACACACACACTCACACACACAGAGTGCAAATTCACATCCACTTTCTTCTTCTTCTCTGCCGCCAGTGCCGGCATCATTGACTTCCAAGCCGGCAAGCATGCGGCGTGCGGTGTATATACAGAGAGCAATAGAGTCTGTCTGTCAGTCTGCCTGCCCGTCCGTCCGTCCGTCTGTCTGTTGCCGGCTTTACGTGTGCCACACTTTCTTTCTCGCAGACCCTCCACCCCCCACCCCCCGACCACCCCCCTTTTCCTCACCCACCACCCCTTTCCTCAACCTCCTCCTCCTCACTCCTCGTCTGCTCCCTCCCTCCCTCCTTCCTCCTCCCCCTTCTCCCTAGCCCCCTTTTTCCTTCACTTCTGTTCACACGGCCTTCAACTCCAGAGTCTATCTGTCGCCTGGAAGCGCTCTTAGTTCAAGGCGGCAGAACAGCATACAGTAGCAGCATCTTGGATCGTTCCTGTGCCGTTTTGGGTTTTTTTTGTTTAGTGATAGTTGTTTGAGGTCGTGCTTGCGACAGTCTACAGTCTCTCCTGGGGCGGCCTGTCTGTCTGTCGTCTGCACCTGAAGGGGAGAGTGAGGGGAATGAGTACCAGCTAAACTCTCTCACTCACCCACCACCCACCAAGCTGGGACTTAACACAAAAAAACAACAACAACAACAAAAAACCCACACTCGTCGCCGGTTGAGTAACTGACAGACAGTGTTCCACGCACAAGTATGTGACGATAACATCACAGGAGGTAAACTGAACTGTTGGTTCGTTTTATGTGTGAAGATTTTCGTAGAGACAAGATCGTGTGTGTGTGTGTGTGGTGAAGGACAGTTCCATTCTTACTTACATACTACCACCTACGCCTCTCACCAGCTGCTGGCGACGAAGGAAAGACAGACAGACAAAGAAAAGGAAACGAGAACTGACTTGTTGAACACTGACGCGTGAGGGAGTTTTTGTCTTCTTCTCCAGCGTTTTCTTTCGTCGTCGTCGTCGTCGTCTTCTTCGTCTTCATCTTCTTCTTGAGTAAGTACCAGGGAAGTGAAACTTTCGGCACTGAACGAAGAAGAAGAATCGAAATTTCGCTGAATGGAGTTTCTGGAGACAAAATACAATACAAGGAAGCAGCAACAACAACAACATCAACAACAACAACAGCAACGACAGTATTTTAAAAGACCCGTGGGAGTATGAAAACGAGACAGCAGGAGACTCAAACGTTGGAACTGATCTTTCGAATCGACTTCTTCATCACCATTCGAGGAGACAAAGAAATTTGTTATTGGTGGTGGTAGTGGTGTTGATAGGGTGTGATCACTTTCAGAAAAAAAAAATTGTTAATTGAGTTATTTAACTGGCTCTCTATCTCTCTCTTTCCCTCACTCTTCTCTCTCTCTCTCTCTCTGTCCCTCTTCTCTCTCTCTGTCTTTCTCTCTCTCTCCGTGGGGACAGCAGGGAAGGGGTACAGCAGGGCAGGGGAAAAGGATGCAAGGTGGAGTCGCGTCGGGTCCGGGATGAGAGGTTTCAGCGCGTCTGCGAGTGTGTTTGTGGGCTGGAGCGTGTTGAACGTGCTGGTGTGGCTGGGCCGCTATGGGGCGCTGGCCACTGTGCGCTATTACTATTACCAGGGCGACCCTGGGGAGCGGGGGCCTGAGGGACCCAGAGGGCAGCCTGGGGTGGACGGCCGGCCGGTGAGTAGTGTCATCTGTGTGTGTGTGTGTCTCTGTGTGTGTGTGTGTGTGTGTGTTGTTGTTGTTGTTGTTGTTGTTGTTGTGTGTGCGTGTGTGGGGGGGGAGAGGGGGAGAGGGGTTTGTGTTTTGTGTTTTGTGTGGGGGTGTTGGTGGGGGTGGGGGTGTGTCTGTCTGTCTGTCTGTGTACGCGTATTGTGTTTATTGTCATGTTGTTGTTGTCGTTGTTTTGTATTTGTATTTGTTATTTACGTGATGTTGCTGTTATTAACTCTCTCTCTCTCTCTCTGTCAGTGTCTACGTCTGTCTGTCTGTCTCTCTCTGTGTCTCTCTCTCTCTCTGTCAGTCAGTCTGTCTCTCTCTGTCTCTCTCTCTCTCGCTCTCTCTCTCTTTCTCTTTGTATATGTATCTGAATCTTGCTCTGTGTGTGTATGTGTGTGTGTGTGTCTGCGTGTGCGCGTGCGAGTGTGTTTGTTTGTGTGTTCATGTGTGTGTTTCGGTGGTGGTGGCGGTGTTTGTTGAGTGAGTTGTGGGTGTGAGTGTGCTTTGTCGTTATGTGTGTGTGTGTGTGGGGGGGGGGGGGGAGCGTGTGTGCGGGGTATGTTGTACATGGTATTGGTTTGGTTGTGTTTTGTTTGTCACACACACACACACACACACACACACACACACACACACACACACACACACACACACACACACACACACACACACACACACACACACACACACACACACCACACACACACACACACACACACACACACACACACACACACACACACATCTGTGTTTGTTTTGGTGGTGGTGTTGGCGCTCTTATTGTATGTGTGTTAGTTTACATGTGTGAGTGTGTGTGTGTGTGTGTGTGTGTGTGTGTGTGTGTGTGTTGTTGTTGTTGTTGTTGTGGATGTTTTGTATTTTTTGTTCCTTGATGTGTGTCAATGTTGTTGCTGTTGTTGTGTCTCTGTCTGTCTCTGTCTGTCTGTGTTAGTATGTGTGTGTGAGCGCAGTGTGCGCGTGTGCATGTGTGTGTATTTGTTTAGGTGTTGTTGTTGGCGCTGTTATTGTATGCCAGTGTGTTGGTATACATGCGTGCGTGCATGAGTGTGTGTGTGTGTGTGTGTGTGTGTGTGTGTGTGTGTGGCATTCTCTCTGTCTCTCTCTCTCTCACCCTCCTGAAATATAATTTCGTTCGCTGGTTCGTTCGTACTCTCTCTCTCTCTCTCTCTCTCTCTCTCCCTTTCTCTGTGTCAGTTCAATTCAATTCAGTTCAAAATACTTTATTATCTGCTTCAACCAAAAACAGAAAATTTTCTTTAGGCTCACTTAAAATAAAATGCCCGTCTGCAAAAAAACAAACTGACACACCCTTCACTTATCACCATGCACACATCAATTATTATGTAAAAAGAAAAACATGTGGGTAAGATACTATTACATTCAGAGTGTAACAACTGTGTGTGAGTTGCGTGTGTGCCCGTGTGCGCGCATGCATCGTTTTGTGTGTACGTTTCAATCATCATAAAAAGGAGAATATTCAGTAAGATAATAATAACATTTAAAAAGACAAATGCTCATCAACAGATAAAACCGAAAAAATGAATGAGCAACTGGCACACCCTTCCTTGATGACAGCATACATATTAACTATCATGTTAAAAGAAAACATTTAGGTAAGAAAACAAAAATTACATTTTACGATATGATTCTCTGTCTCTCTGTCTCTGTCTCTCTCTGTGCGCTCTGTCTCCTTCTCTCTCTCTCTGTCTCTCTCTCTCTCTCTTTCTCTGTGTCTCTCTCTGTCTTTCTGTCTCTCTCTGTGCTCGCTCTCTCTCTCTCATTTTGATTTCATTTCTTTTTGCCCTGAGGGATGTAAAAAAGCATATGCATGCTTATTCCACTTCCCTCATTAAAAAGATTCGTTCGTTCGTTCGTTCGTTCGTTCGTTCTCTCTCTCTCTCTCTCTCTCTCTCTCTCTCTCTCTCTCTCTGTGCTCTGTCTCCTTCTCTCTCTCTCTCTGTCTCTCTCTTTCTCTTTCTCTGTGTCTCTCTCTGTCTCTCTCTCTCTCTGTGCTCTCTCTCTCTCTCTCTCTCTCTCTCTCTCTCTCTCTCTCTGTGCTCTGTCTCCTCTCTCTCTCTCTGTCTCTCTCTTTCTCTTTCTCTGTGTCTCTCTCTGTCTCTCTGTCTCTCTCTGTGCTCTCTCTCTCTCTCTCTCTCTCTCTCTCTCTGTCCCTATCTTGTTCGGGCATCGGGGTTTGTGTGTGTGTGTGTTTGGTCTGTGAGTCACTGTCACCTCTATCTCTGGCCTGTCTGTTTAGATGTCTGTTTGCTTTGTCAGCTCCCCTTTTGTTTTCATTTTATCTGTGTCCATCTCCCTGTCTTGTTGTCCGCTCCATTCTCTTCCTGGGTATCTGTCTGTCTGTCTGTCTGCCTATCTCCCTCTGTCTCTCTCCCTCCCACTCTCTCTCTCTCCCTCCCACTCTCCCTCTCTCCCTCCCACTCTCTCTCTCTCTCTCTCCCTCCCTCCCTCTCGCTCTCCCTCCCTCCCTATCTCCCCGTTGTCGATGAGACTGTTGCTGGTGATGATGCTAACGGTGGTGGTGGTGGAGCAAAGCTTTGGTGATGGTGCCAAAAGTGATAAACGAACGAATATAAAGGGTGGATTGTGTGTGCCCGGATCCTATGCACAGGTACACGTGTATGTATACATGTGCAGACTTTGCGGGGCACGTGATTACCGGAACACGGTGTGTCCATGTGTTGCATGTTAATAATGGGTCAGGTGTGTGTGTGTGCTGGTTCGTGTCGTTGAGGCGCCGAGAGCTTCCCGCTGATTATTTTGTTGTTTAGCGGAGTAGGTAGGTGAGGTGGGGAGTGGGTGGAGGGCAGGGGGTGGGTTGGTTGCAGGGCCGGGGGGTGTGGGGGGGCTGGAGTTGTTTTATTGGTTAGTGTACACACACACACACACACACACACACACACACACACACAGCACACATGCACACAGATTAAGAGAGCGAATGAGTGAGTATGTAACTCAGTGATTGTGTGTGCGTTTGTGTGTGAGAGAGAGAGAGAGAGAGAGAGAGAGAGAGAGAGAGTGTGTGTGTGTGTTTGTGTGTGTGAAAGAGAGCGAGACAGAATTAGAGACTGTGTGCGTGTGTGTGTGAGAGAGAGAGGGAGAGAGAACATTAGAGACTGTGTGTGTGTGTGTGTGTGTGTGTGTGTGTGAGGGATGAGTGAGTGAAGATGAAGTAGAGACACAGTTCACGACAGGCCGACGTGGTGCACACAGTGTAGCCGGCCTTCCTCCTTTCCCATACCACCTTTTCCTGTTGATGTAACCAACTTCACAGACTTGCTGCTGCTGCCGGGGTCTTCATTTACACTGCATGATAGCGGCTTGTGTGTGTGTGTGTGTGTGTGTGTGTGTGTGTGTTGGGGGGGGGGGGGGGGGGTAGGGGAGGGAAGTGACGGGGGTGTTGTGCGTATGTGTGTGTTGCGTCGTATTGTGTGTGTGCATGTGTATTGTGGGTGGGTGGGTTTGTGTGTGTATGTGTGTTTTTTGGGTGTGGAGGGGGTCTGTGTGTGTGTGTGTGTGTGTGTGTGTAAACATATGATAATGCAGATCCCTTTAAATGTGTGTGTCTGTGTGTGTTGGGTGTAGGTGTGTCTGTAAGTACGTGACTCGCGAATCCCAGTGTGTGTGTGTGTGCGTGCGTGCGTGCATGCGTGTTTTTGTCTGCGTGGATGCGTGCGCAAGCCCGGCTTGGTGGGGCAAGGTTTATCAAAGACGCTGATGTAATGAATTGTACCTGCCCCCTCTTCAAGTGTCTGCACTGACGGGGCCGTGTGTGGGGGTGTGGACGAAGCCTGCAGCAACATGACGTGTGTGTGTGTCTGTGTGTGTGTCTGTGTGTGTGTGTGTGTGTCTGTGTCTTTGTCTGTGTGAGTGTATCTGTGTGGGTGTGTTTGTGTCTGTCTCTCTGTCTAGGTCTGTGTTCAATTTCTTTTAATGTCTATCCACATTAAGTGATATTAGACAAAAAAAATTAAAAAAGAGGGGTCTGGGGGGTTGGGGGAGGTGGGGGGCGGGGGGGGGGGGCGATTGGGGGGAGGAGGGTAGGTGGAGGGGGGGGAGAGTAAGGGGTGAAATGTAAAAAAAAAAGTCACAACGTTTACAACAATCTGGATGAAATAATAACTTCCCAACAAAACACGCTCACACGCGCAATTACAAACACACGCACACACACACACATCAGTACAAAGAGAGAGAGAGAGAGAGACAGACAGACAGACTCACACAAACACATGCACACACTCACTCAGATGCACGCATACAGCGAGCCTCATAGGTCACAATCACGGACACACGACACACACAAACACATACATACACACACATGTACTCACACACACACACACACACACACACACACACACACACACACACACACACACACACACACAAGTACATACATACACACATGTACTCACACACACACAAACATACACACACACACACACATTCATAAAATACATAAACTCACCGGCTGTGTGTGTGTGTGTGTGTGGATCTGTGTGGGTGTGTTTGTGTCTGTCTGTCTCTGTGTGTGTGTTTGAGTGTGTGTGTGTGTGTGTGTGTGTGTGTGTGTGTGTGTGTGTGTGTGTGTGTGTGTGTGTGTGTGTGTGTGAGTGTGTGTGTGTGTGTGTGTGTGTGTGTGTGTGTGTGTGTGTGTGTGTGTGTGTGTGAGCTTTCAGCAGACAAGATACACTGGGTTTTGACTTCCGTTCATCTGACTGGGTGCTATTTGTCCATTTGTCTGTCTCTCTGTCTGTCTGTTTCTGTCTTTCTATCATTTTATTTGTCACACACACACACACACACACACACACACACACACACGCGCGCGCGCGCGCGCATCCGCATCCGCATCCATCGAATACTGCCACACATCGGTGTACTTATGTGCCTGTCTGAACCCACGTAAGGAAAACACAACGTGGAACTGAACTTCTTTTCCCTGGAACTGGGACAGACATGTGAGCAATAGGGAGAGATGTGGAGGAGGGGGGGGGGGAGAGAGGGATAGAGTGAGAGGGGAGAGAGAGAGTGGGGAGATGGGGAGAGAGAGGGGAAAGAGAGAGAAGGGAGAGGGAGACACGGAGAGAGAGATATGGGGAGAGAGAGAGAGAGGGAAAGAAAAGGGGAGAGAGAGGGAGGCGGGGGAAGAGAGAGAGAGAAGGAAAGAGAGAGGGAGGGAGAGGGGGGGAGGGAGAAAGGGAGAGAGAGAAGGGGAGGGAAAGAAAGAGAGAGGGGGGAGACAGAGAGAGAGAGAGAGGGAGGGAGAGAGGGTGAGAAAGAGGGGGAGGGAGAAGGGACAGAGACAATGACAATGACCAATGACAAATGTTTTATTGAGGGTAAAATGGATAAGCTGG
>NC_134895.1:2411276-2421276 GCF_041734735.1 Babylonia areolata | reverse complement strand
GTGCTGGCCCCACTTGCATTGTGGCCATGTGACTCACCCTGTAACTGGCGGCCTTCAGCGCCCTGTGGTGACCATCTGCCTTGAAGCAAAATTAATTGTCTTGCTGGTTCCGGCGTTTGAAGAGCGTGCGTGTTATCTCATGTGCATGTGCGTGTGTGTGTGTGTGTGTGTGCTCGCGCACGTGTGGGTAGTGTTTGGCAGAGTGAGAGAGCGAGAGACAGACAGACAGAGAGGTAAGTAGTGGAGAGAGAGAGAGTGGAGGGGGGTCGGAGGTGGGGGGGATGGGGGGGGGGGGGTACATGTGTACGTGTTTAAGTGCATCCTTGTTAAAGTGTCGAAATATATTTTTAAAGAATTTTCATAGTACATATTAAGCTTGTGAAGTTGAAGTGTTTCAAATGCATTGATTATATATATATATATATATATAATTGGTGTCGCCCTCAGCGGGGTTATGTCTGGAAAGAAGAAGTACCCTGCCTTGTCATGGTACCATGACACCCATGAGGACCATTCGCATGGCACACCCAGAACCAGACGGTGGCTTGCAAGCTTCAGTGCTTTGCTGGCCCCCACAAAATGACCACAAATGACCAACACGCAGCAGTGTGGTAGCACCGTGCGTTTCGTTACGTTGAGTCCTCGTCAGCAATGGACAGGAAGGGAAGGAAGGATGGATGGAAGGAAGGAAGAAAGAAGAACGAGAACAAGACGGAGAGAAGAAGAAAATGCTGAAGAAGGAGGTTAAAGAGGAGAAGAAGAAGAAAATGAAGAAGAATATGAAGTAAGAAGAAGAAGAAGAAAGTGAAGAAGAAGAATATAAAGTAGCAACAAGAGAAGAAGAAAGTGAACTGAATGAAGAAGAAGAAAGATGATGATGAAGAACAAGGAAGAGAAGAGGCAGAGAGAAGGGATGGTGATAGTGTTGTACTGTAGTGGAGAAGGCGTGTGTGTGTGTGTGTGTGTGTGTGTGTGTGTTGGGAGGATGATGTGTGTGTACTAGAGAGAGGGAGAGAGAGAGGGGAGGTAGGGGGGTGCATGTGTTGATGTGTGAGGGGTGGGGGGAAGGAACCGAGGGCAAAAGAGTGTGACTTTAAAAAAAAAGGACTTGTTTGTATTCATACAAGGCGTTTAGTAACAGTATGTAGTGGAAAAGAGTGCAATAATCAGTAGTCGTAAACACACCCTCCTCACTCACACCACCTACACAACACGCACAAACACACACACACACACACACACACACACACACAAAATCACACACACACACGCACGCACGCATGCACGCACACACGCACACACACGCACACGCACATACACACACACACACACACACACACACAATCACACACAATCACACACACACTCTCTCTCTCACACACACACACACACACACACACTACACTACACTACACTACACTCCAGTGATGACACATTGTGACGGATTACGCAATAAGGACGCAGCAACCTGAACAAGGCGATGTACAGGGCGGATTGGGGTTTGTTGAGTCATGGCTGCCCGACATTCCTTCCACACAGCGGGGTGGCTGCTATCAGTGTCCCCTGCTGGGTTTGGGATAAGGGGGAGGGGGGGGGGGTATTTTTGTAAGCGACTTGCTCAAGGTTATTTTATTGACCATACGGAAGCTCTCTCGCTCTCAGTTCATAGTCTGTTCAACTAAGATGATGACATTAGACTGAAAATAAATGATATTATTATTTGGATTATTATCATTTCTATCATAATGATGATTGTTATTATTAATGAGAAATCGACATTTCTGTATATTCGAATGAAAATGGTTGAGGTTGGAGGGGAGGGGGAGGGGGAGGGGACTAAGAAAGGAAGAGAGAGAGAGAGAGAGAGAGAGAGACAACAGAATGTGGAAAATATTAAAGTACAAAATCTAAAATGGAGAGCGTGAGTGTCAGTGATTGGAGAAAAAAACAACATAATACTGGAAGGGTGTGTGTGAGAACAGACTATAAATAAATAAACGAACGATCTCTCTGTCTGTCTGTCTGTCTATCTATCTGTCTGTCAGTCTGTCTCTCACTCTCTGTCTTTTATTGAACTGTAATGCATTATATGTCTGTTTGACTGTGTATGTTGATTTATGTATATAGTGATGTAATGTTTATGAAATTATATTCACATTCACTGTCATAAGGGGCCTAGGCTTATACATGAATAAACCATCTCTCTGTGTTTATATTGAATATTTATAAATCTTTGACAAGGCTGAATATTATGACATCATGATCGTTTCTTCTGCTGATGTTTATGTTAAAGATGTAACTGTGGTATCAGCTATAATTCCAATATTACATTGTACTTAGTAAGGGGTTTTGGCCTTTATTTGAATAAAACTGTTCGCTCTCTCTCTCTCTCTCTCTCTCTCTCTCTCTCTCTCTCTCTCTCTCTCTCTTTTCTTTTTCTTTTTCTTTCCTTCTCTTCTCTCTGTCTCAGATCAGTTCAGTTCAGTTACTCAAGGAGGCGTCACAGCGTTTGGACAAATCCATACACGCTACACCACATCTGCTTAGCAAGCAGATGCCTGACCAGCAAGTTAACTAACCGGTCACAACGTGCTTAGTCAGGCCTTGAGGAAGAGTGGGATTACAACCGATGCGTCCTTCAGCACAGAGAGATGAGGAAGCAGACGTAGCTCCGTTAAGTCAGGACGCTGACCATCCAGGCATAGCCAGGCGGCTAACTGCATGCGGTAAGCTTGGGCGAGCACAACCAGGTCGCTGGGCAAAACATACATTCATCACCAACACCAGCGATGCTTCTTCGCTTAAAAGGCTGTCAGCAAGCAAGCTGTGATGTGATTATTACCGGCGACCGACCATGCCAGCACACCTGTTTCTTTCTCTCTCTACTCTGGCTGCCCTTAAGTGAGACCAGACTGGCAGAAGAAGGCGAACTCTGTGAGCGAGGCGCAGGCTACACCTTCTTTTGGAGTGGTCGCGGACCTGAAGAGAGACGTGAGGCTGGAGTTGGCTTTGCAGTGAAGACAACCCTCGTTGGCAAGCTGGCTGGCCCCCCGAAAGGAGTGAACGATCGCCTGATGACGATGAAACTCCCTTTATGCAACGGGAAGAAGTTTACCACCATTGTCAGCGCCTACGCGCCCACCATGACCAACCCGGATGAGATCAAGGACAAGTTCTACGAGGACCTGAACGCTGTCATCACCACTGTTCCCAACACAGACAAGCTCATTATTCTTGGTGACTTTAACGCGAGAGTTGGTTGTGACAGCACCTATTGGGAAGCATGGGGTTGGCAACTGTAACAGCAATGGTCAACTACTTATCCAGACATGTGCCGAGCACAACCTTCTTATCACAAACACCGTCTTCTGCCTCCCTACCCGTAACAGGACGTCATGGATGCATCCTCGCTCTGGGCATTGGCATCTCATCGACTTTGTCATCGTCAGGAAGAGGGACAGGCAGGACGTACGAGTCACGAGGGCCATGTGCGGCGCCGAGTGCTGGACAGACCACCGCCTTATCGTCTCCAAACTCAACCTCCGCATCCAGCCCAAGAGACGGCCTCAGGGCATGAATGCACCCAAACGCCTGAATGTCAACAAGCTGGAGCTAGGCAACATCAAGCAGAGCTTTGCTGACACCCTGGAGGAACGCCTTGAGTCCACCGTGCTGGACAACCAGAATGTGGAGGCAGCATGGGGTGCACTGTATGAGATGATGTACAACACTGCCATGGAGTGCCTGGGGCCTTCTGTCAGGAAGCACAAAGACTGGTTTGATGAGAACTGCACTGAGATCAAGCAGCTGCTAGAAGACAAACGCCAAGCCTACAGAGCCCACATTGAAGATCCCAAGTCACAGTCAAAGAGGGACATACTGAAGAGCGCACGCAGCACCATCCAGCTAAAGCTGCGGCAGATGCAGGATTCCTGGTTGAGCAACAAAGCTGATGAGATCCAGGGCTTTGCAGACAGGAACGACATGAAGAACTTCTATAACGGCCTGAAAGAAGTCTACAGTCCCACCACCTCTGGATCTGCTCCACTCCTCAGTGCTGATGGTTCTACCCTAATCACTGACAAGGACGGGATCCTTGAGATATGGGCTGAACACTTTGACAGCGTACTGAACCGCCCTTCCACCATCAATGATGAAGCCATCGACCGACTCTCCCAGGTGCCAGTCAGTGAGTCGTTGGATGCCATTCCAACTTTGGAAGAGACCCAGAAAGCTATCCGTCTGCTATGCAATGGCAAAGCCCCTGGCTCAGACTCCATTCCAGCTGAGGTCTACAAAGAAGGTGGTATGGCGCTGACTGAGAAGCTTCATCATCTGTTCCAGCTCATCTGGCAGCATGAGGCAGTTCCACAGTTCCATCATACATCTGTACAAGCGCAAAGGAAATCGTCAGGCCTGTGACAACCATCGTGGAATATCTCTGCTGTCCGTCGCAGGCAAGACTCTGGCCAGAGTGCTACTCAACCGTCTTATAGTGCACCTTGAGCAAGGTCTCCTACCAGAGAGCCAGTGTGGCTTCCGGAAAGAACGCGGGACTATCGACATGGTGTTTGCTGCCAGGCAGCTCCAGGAGAAGTGTCAGGAACAGAACGCCGACCTTTACTCCACCTATGTCGATCTGACCAAGGCCTTTGATACTGTTAGCAGAGATGGACTTTGGAGAATCATGGCGAAGTACGGATGTCCCAGAAAGTTCATCACCATCATACAGCAACTACACGAGCAACTACATGCTGGCCCGAGTCCAAGACAACGGAGAGACTTCAGAACCATTCCCTGTCTCCAACGGAGTCAAACAAGGGTGTGTTCTTGCCCCCACCCTGTTCAGTCTCATGTTTTCAGCCATGCTGACAGATGCCTTCAGAGACGCTGATGTAGGCATTGGCATCAGGTACCGCACAGATGGCTCACTCTTCAACCTCAGGAGGCTTCAAGCAAAAACCAAGGTGAGGACAGACACCGTCAACGACTTCCTGTTTGCTGATGACTGCGCTCTCAATGCTGCCTCCGAAGCTGACATGCAACACAGCCTCGACAAGTTCTCTGCTGCCTGTGACAACTTTGGCCTCACAATCAGCACAAAGAAGACTGAGGTGATGCACCAGCCAGCTCCAGGAAAGCCTTACGTTGAACCAAACATCTTTATCAACGGGCATCGACTGAACGCGGTGGACAAGTTCACATACCTGGGCAGTACACTCTCTCGCACAGTTGTCATCGACGACGCCAAAGCCAGCGCTGCCTTCGGCAGACTCCATAAGAACGTTTGGAACAGGAGAGGCATCACCCTGGAGACGAAGCTCAAAGTATACAATGCCATAGTTCTCACCACACTGCTCTATGGATGTGAATCATGGACGGTCTACAAAAGCCACGCCAAAAAGCTGAACCACTTCCACACCACCAGCCTCAGAAAACTTCTCGGCATGAAGTGGCAAGAGAAGATCCCTGACACAGAGGTGCTCACTCGTGCAAACGTACCCAGCATCTACACCATCTTGATGCAGGTCCAGCTGCGCTGGGCAGGCCATGTAGTTCGCATCCAGACCACCGGCTCCCCAAGAAACTGCTGTACGGCGAACTCCAACATGGCAAGCGCTCCCATGGAGGCCAAAAGAAGCGCTTCAAAGACACTCTGAAAGCTTCTCTGAAGGCCTTCACATCAGGCACGACACGTGGGAGCTGAATGCAATGGACAGACCAAAGTGGCGTTCAGCAAAAGTGCCAAATCCTGTGAGGCTAACAGAATCGCTGCAGCAGAGCAACGCAGACAGGCCAGGAAAAGCAGTGCCAGCAAGTCCCCGACAGCCGCCACCATCCCCTGTCCACACTGCGTCAGAACCTTCTGGGCACGGATTGGCCTGTTCAGTCATCTGCGCACCCACAGAGCCCAACCCACCCACCTCCAGGATGACTAGATGGTCCTCGTCGATCTCGACGGACAAACCACACTGTGGCTGCCCAGAGGTTAAACCGGTTGGTTGAGGTGTGACTGCGCGCTTGCGCTGTGAGTCAAGTTCTGGGCTGGGGTCAAGTTCCTGTCTCCTTGACCTTGACTGGGGGGCTACGGTTGGTCAGGTGGATTTTTTGTTTGTTTGTTTTTTGTTTTATTTTGTTTCGTTTTGTTTTGGGAGAGTGGGGGTGGGTGTGGGGGGTGGGGTGTGGAAGGGTTTTTGATTGAGGGACAGTTGTGCTGCGTTCTGTATTTCTGTCTGTGTGCCTGCCCATCTGTTTGTATCTCTCAGTCGTTCTCTTTCTCTTCGTCTCTGTCTCTCTCTCTCTCTCTCTCTCTCTCTCTCTCTCTCTCTCTCTCTCTCTCTCTCTCTCTCTCTCTCTCTGTCTTTGTCTCTCTCTCTGTATCTCTCTCTCTTCTTCTCTCTCTCTCTGTCTCTCGCTCGCTCTTTCTCTCTCTCTCTCTGTATCCAAGTCTTTCTCTCTCTCTCTCCCTCTCTCTGTATCTCTCCGTCTTTCTCTCTGTGTATCTATCAGTTTTTCTCTTTCTCTCTCTCTGTGTGTCTCTTTCTCTCTGTGTGTGTATCTCTCAGTCTGTCTCTCTCTCTCTGTATCTCTCAGTCTGTCTGTCTCTCTCTGTGTATCTCTCAGTCTGTCTGTCTCTCTCTCTGTGTATCTCTCAGTCTGTCTCTTTCTCTCATGGAGTCTCATTCTTTCTCTCTCCCAGAAAGGAATGGTCCGTTCTCATTCAGAAATAAACAGGAACCTAACCATGCTTTTTAATCTGTATATGTGTGTGTGCGCGCGCGCGTGTTGTGTGTGTGTGTGTGTGTGTGTGTGTGTGTGTGTGTGTGTGTGTGTGTGTGTGTGTGTGTGTGACAGCTCATCAGACACCCTGTCTGGCCAGTCACCATCACTCCCCGTCACACGCTGATTCCGATCAGTTTGTCTTGTCAGCACGGCGTGAACATTGCATAGTGCACCATCACGGGCAAAGATTGAGCCACCTTTCCTCTCCCCCCCCCCCCCCTTCTTCATCTCCTCCTCCCCCCCCTCCTCCTCCTCCTCCACCTCCTCCTCCTCCTTCTCACCCTTCTCCACTTCGTCCATCTTATTTCTTCCTTCTCCTTCTCATCCTCCTCATCCGCCTCCTCCTCCGCCTCCTCCTCCTCCTTCTGCTTCTTCTTCTTCTTCTTCTTCTTCTTCTTCTTCTCCTGCTCCTCCTCCTCTTCCTTCTTCTTCTTCACGCACCACACGCATACTACCACAAACACACACATATATACACACTCAAACGCAAACGCATTATAAATACACACTCCCCACAAACAAATACATGCACACGTATAAACATTTACACATACTCGTACGACTTGCAGTCTCTACCCAACGCCCCCTTACACACACACACACACACACACACACACACACACACACACACACACACACACACACACACACACACACACACACACACACACACACACACACACACACTAATATGTACAACACACACATACATACACACACATACACATAAACACACACTACCACAAACACCCCCCACTCCCTCACCCACACATACACACACACACACACACACACACACACACACACACACACACACACACACACACACACACACACACACACACACAGAGAGAAGAATAACAAAGAGAGAGGGAACAGTTTACACAAAAGGCAAAAGGAGGGAGGGAAATAGAAGAGTGCCGGAGCTGTGTGGGACAGGGTGCACGGTGTGTATGTGGAAAGTTAAAACGCTGAAGTTTCACATTCCCCGCTTTTTGATTTATTTTCGCTCCACATGCTTGCTTCGTTGGGTAACCTCGTACCCACTACCCCCCCCCCCCACCCCCGTCCCCCCTGTGTGGTGTTGCCATCACAGCCGGCATGTGTGGGGGATGGGGGCGGGGGGTTGGGGAGGGGTTTTTGTAGAAGGTGGGGGTGGGGGGTCGATGGAGGAGGAGAACTAGGGGAAGAGAAAATAAGGAGGGTCAAGATTTTCGTCATTATGTATATGATTTTTTTTTAAGTATGTAATTATATATCCATTACAGTTTGAAGTCATTTACAGCTTAGTCTTTTGCGAAGGACTATGACTCTCACACTTGGAGGCAGGATTGCACTGGCTCTTAATGCTGCAGCCTTGGGGGCTAGTTGGCATTTGAGAACCATCCCAACGCCGACAGTCCAAAAAACCTTATGGCCGAGAGAGTAGGGATGTAACTTGGGCAAGACACTCTCCATTATAATCAAATTTCAGCTCAGATAGTCGGGACAGGAGTTCCATCCTCTGATGGTTCATAGTCGGTCACGACTGACTATTATACAGTGTAGGAGAAGAGGAAGAAGATGGAGGAGGAAGAGGAGGAGGAGGAGAATGATGATGAGGAGGACTAAGGAGAAGAAGAAACTGGAGGAGAAGGAGGAGGAAGAGGAGGACGGCAAAGCGAGTGACTTGGAAACGTGTGATGATAGTCCGAAGTGGCTGAGCTATCGTTGTGCAGGTGGAGGGGGTGGTGGTGGGGGTTGTGTGTGCGCGTGCTTGCGTGTGTGTGTGTGTGTGTGTGCGTACGCGAAAGCGCTAGGGCGTGTGTGTGTGTGTGTGTATCTATCTCTCTCTCTCTCTCTCTCTCTCCCTCCCTCTCTCTCTCTCTCTCTCTCTCTCTCTCTCTCTCTCTATATATATATATATATATATATGTACACGTACATAACATGTACAATAAGTGCGCGCACTTGGCACCCCAATGCACATGGCCTTGCCCATTTTCACCGTCAGCTTTCAGCCCCGATAGTCATCAGGAACACAGAGCCCGTACATACCTGCTGCCTTTCAACCATGGCCAAGAGAACAGGGGAGTTGGGGGTCTGGGGGGTGGGGGGAGAGGTGCGGTGATGGAGGTGGTGAAGGAGGGAGGGAGGGAGGGATGAAAGGTTGTATGTGTGAACTCACAACTCATTCAATTGTCGTAAAACCCGTTAGAGGAATTAGGGACACTAAAAACTCAACACAACAAACAACTAGAAGCAATAATTTGTGAGCTCATGCAGGAAATTCCGTGTGTGTGTGTGTGTGTGTAACCACGCCATGAAACTGAATCAACAGTTGCGCCGGCGAATATGGCGGTGGATGGTCTTTGTGGTGGTGTTTTTGTTTTCGCTTTTGTGTTTTGTATTTTATTTGTTTGTTTGTTTGCTTTTTTTTAAGACTTGCAGACTATATTCCCGAACACGGAATGTAGATTCCGGGACTCTGCTCCAAGTTTGTGTTTGTTCGGACTGAATCTCTTGTATATATATATAAAGGTGTGTGTGTGTGTGTGTGTGTGTGTGTGTGTGTAAAGAAAGAAAGAAAGAAAGAAATAACGTGGTGCTTTGTGCAACCAAACGCGACAAGGAATTGGACCTGAGAGTCATTCGTTTTCAGTTTCTGTTTCTCTCTCAAGGAGGCTCGTCTGCTTTCGGACAAATCCGTAATATTATGCTACACCCCATTAAAAAAAAACCCAAACAAAACAACGTTTGCTAGGCAGATGCCTGATGCGTGCACGTCTTACGTGTGTACCTATCAAAGTGGATTCCTGCTAAGTTTGTTTTCCAGAGGACAACGCTTTGTTTCCATTGACTGTTTTGTTAATGCGCCAAACGCGTCTTGCACGCTCTTGTTTATCGTCCCATCCACATGACCACACGCTCGGTTTGATTTTCCAACAGTCCAACTTTGGAAGGGAAAGGGTGAGATCGGCTGGACTGGAACCCGGACCCCGTCACGGACCATTCAACCATTCTGCCTCCTTCCTCCCTCCTCTCCACCCGCCACTCATTTGGGGGGATGTTGGGAGGCTGATGGCACAGATTAGCCAGTGCGAGACGTGACCACTTTCCCCCCTTACCTCCATCTATCACCATGTGGGCATAGCGGCGTCCAGGACACGCCACCCGTGCAGAGGAGAACGAGAGAGAGAAGGGGGGGGGGGAGAGGTTTACTTGGGGTGAAAGACTT
>NC_134895.1:2366276-2401276 GCF_041734735.1 Babylonia areolata | reverse complement strand
CCAACATTCAGCTTATATCACAGATTGACATGAGCTTACAGCTGGGCCAACAGCAGAGTGAGAGCTGTATTATCAATGGTTTCTCCGTTGCAGCGGAAGGTTATTTACAGCTTAGTCTTTTTGCGAAGGACTATGATTCTCTTAGTGCTGCAGCCTTGGGGGCTAGTTGGCCTTTGGGGAATCATCCCAACGCCGACTGTACAAAAACCCTCTTGGCCGAGAGAGTGGGGATGTAACATGGGCAAGACACTCCGCTGTAATCAAATTCTAGCCCAGATAGTCGGGACAGCTGTTGCGTCCTCTGCTGTTCTGATGGTCACAGTCGGACACGACTTTCATATATATAATCCTCTCAGTGTTTCAGTTCGCACCAAGTCGCTTGCAACCGCTGTCGAGAACTTTATGTTGTCGACATGGAGCTAACAAGATGTGGTTGGAAACCACGTTCGCCCACGCTTACTCTGTCAAGTTTTGGGGAAGTGCTAAACTCCATTAGAAATGGTAAGAAAATGATGATAAGAAATGAAGAAACCAAACTTCCAGCTGAGGGTTGTGGGGGCGGGGTAGGAGGGGGGGACAGGGGGGGGGGGACAAATGTGGAACTAATTGGAAGACGGGGTTAATGGGCAAACCACCAGCCTGGCTTCCTGTATGCATCTGAGGAGCAATCAAATAAATAAAGAAATCAAACAAATATGTATATATATATATATATATATATATATTATATTATATTAAAAAAAAAAGCAACAACAACAACAAAAAACACCATGAAGTAGGGTTTTATATGGGTGGCAGGGCGGAGTTATGTTCACGCCTCATCGACAGACCTCGATCATGCACTGCAGGGGGAAGAGTGTTTCGCTAATTAAAACACGTGGAACAGATTACTGTTTTGCTGAACGACTCGACAGATCTGGACCAGGTAGAGCAGTGGGGAAGTGTGTTTCGGTAATTAAAAAAACATGGAAACGTTTCTGCTAAACGACTTCACGACTCAAGATGTCTGTTTTTAATTTATTTATTTATTTATTTTTATTTATTTATTTTTTTTTTTATTTTTTTTTTGGGGGGGGGGAGGCGTGGGAGGGAGGGGTTGGAGGAGAGAAAGGTGGGGTTGGGTGGGGGGGGTTCAATTAGGGGACAAGGCCCCCATATGAAGGAGTATATAATCTTGTTTGCTTTTTGTGGAAAAGGGTAGAAAGCAATCGATAATTCTGAAACGCGATTTCTTCTTCTTCTTCTTCTTCTTCTACTACTACTACTACTTCTTCTTCTTCTTCTTCTAGACACAGTGGATATGAATTCACTACCCCGATGGCCGGGATATATATATATATATATATATATATATATATATATATATATATATATATATATATGTGTGTGTGTGTGTGTGTGTGTGTGTGTGTGTGTGTGTGTGTGTGATGCGGTAAGGACAGTTCAGAACTATGTTGGGAACTCTCTGCTGTCTGTTGCGACGCATATACAATAAAATAAAACATTGCTACTTCTCTTGTCACAACGCTGTGTTCTTTTCGAAGCAGGTAGGGGCAAGCAGAAGAATCCTTAAATCGTTCGTATCGTTGGACATGTAATTCTCTCTCGTAATGTGGACAGGTTGAGAAAGAGAGAGGGAGAGAGAGACAGGCAGAGAGAGATAGAGAGTGGGGGAAGAGATACAGAGAGAGAGAGGGGAGAGAGAGAGGTTCAGATTCAGGTGCTTTATTCATAAAGGCCATGCTCCCTTAGAAGGGGGTACGAATGCAGGTGCAAAAGTCGCTCATTGGTCAAGAGGAATGTTTGTGATAAATATATACTGTATAAATAGATAATGCAAACGCTCTGCGTAAATATGCAGCAAACCTTTGTACAAGAGGAGAGAGAGGAGGGTGGGGGGGGGGGAGAGAGAAAGGCAGAGACACAGAGAGAGACACACAGACAGAGAGAGAGAGAGAGAGGGAGAGAGAGAGAGAGAGAGAGAGAGAGAGAGAGAGAGAGAGAGAGAGAGAGAGGCATAAATGGACAGATAATAAACCCACTTCACGACGTCAGCCATACAGAAATGGAAAGAGTTCCAGCCAATATCTCCCCCCTCACCCCCCAACCCTCTCCTCCCCGCATCCCCTCCCCCCACCCAACACACACACACACACACACACACACACACACACCCCTCAGAACTCGAGAAACTCGCGCATGACCGCCGCAACCATTTTACCCATTGACGAGCGCATCAAGCAGGAAGGGGTAGGATTTATGAGGAGAACACAGTGGGTGGGTGGATGGGTGGGCAGGCCTACACCCTTTTAAAACCTGCCAGCAGCAAGTCAAAACCCATCTCCCGACCAGGTACAATATGCTGTTAACCTTGGAGGGCCAGATGAGGAAGCAGAAATTGTCTTAGCGGGGGAAAGAGACAGAGAGACGGGAAGAGAGAGAGAGAGAGAGAGAGAGAGAGAGAGAGAGAGAGAATGTTTACTAGTCTGCGCGCGAGAGGATATATATATATATATGTGCTTGTCGGCTGCATGCGAGAGGAAATTAATATATATATATATATATATGTATATATATATGTATGTGTGTATATATATATATATATATATATATAGAGAGAGAGAGAGAGAGAGAGAGAGAGAGAGAGAGAGAATGTGTGCGCGCGCGCGCGTGTGTGTGAGACAGAGAGACAGAGAACGGTGCATGTAATGTGTCAAAAAGAAAGAAAAAAAACAAAACATTTTCTCAGCTTCTGCCATCTATCGACACTCACCTCCACCCTCAACTGGGCAGCAGCCAATCCTCCTCCCCCTCCTCCACCCCTCTCCCCCCCCCCACCCCCCCACCCCTGCCTTCCCTCCCTTCCTCCCATCTCTCCTTCTCCCTCTCTCCCGCTTCCCCCAAAAGATCGTTTCAACGTAAAGTGAGATTGGGAGGCGAAGAGGGGAAGGGGAGTGGGGGGTGGGGGTGGGGGTGGGGGGGGGGTAGTGAGATGGAGGGTCCAGTTAGGGGTCATTGCCGGCATTGGGTCAAGGAAGATCCAGTCCATTCTTCGTCGTGAAGTCTGTATGGGGCTGTCCCAGTGATGTGTATTGTGTTGTGTTGTGCTGTATTTTGTTTTGTATTGTGTTGTATTATGTTGTATTGTATTGTTTTGTATTGTATTGTATCAGCCTTTCGTTACAACAGATTTCTTCTATGTGTGTGAAAGTCGGGCTTCTCTTTCCAGGGCAGAGCGCATCGCTACACTGAGAGCGCCACCCATTTTTAAAACATTTTGTTCTGCATGCAATTTTATGTGTTTCCCTACCGAAGTAGATTTTTTTTAAAACTGGATTCTGCCAGGGACAACCCTTTCTGTTGCCGTGGGCTCTTTTACGTGCATGCTGCACTGGCACTTTTTCTCCGTTTATCTTCTCCTCCGAATGGCTTGAAGCGTCCAGACCAGCACTCAAGGTCAAGTCGAGAGGAGGAAAAAGTATTGGCGACTGTGGGATTGGAACCAGCGTGCTCAAACAGATGTCTCTTGCTTCCTAGGCGGCGCGGACGCGTTACCGCTAGGCCAACACTCCAGTGTTTGTTCGTGTCGCACGAGATGCAGGTTAATGGGCTGTCCAGGCTGCTATGTACAGGCCGTGTTCTGTTCGTTCCTGCGCGGCCACCACTTGTCTCCCTTGTCAGTCAGCCAGTGCTGGAAAGGGTGGGGGGGATGATGGATTAGTGTGTGTGTGTGTGTGTGTGTGTGTTGGGGGATGGAGGGGGGGTGGGGTGGAGAAAGAGAAAGCACACAAGAGGATCAAAGAAACTGACCGGGAGGAACGTGCAAGGAATCTGGAGAGAAATGATGCTGTGCGTGCTTCACAGTAACAGGATCTTCACGGGCTGTTCAGTCCGGAGCCCAGGTGGTGGTTCACTGGGTAGAGCGTCCCGTCCGCCTAGGAAGCGAGCAAACTCAGAACTCAGAACCCAAAACTTTTTTTTTGTTTTAAGTCAATGATTAAGATTTTTAGGCATGGCCTATTCTTTCAATTATATGTCTTTGCTAATCCACATCAGTTACAATAGCACACATATATTATTTATTGGAAGGAGAGAAGAAGAAAAGGAAATCGTGCAGAAGGACAAATATGTTGAGGTACACACACACACACACACACACACACACACACACACACACACACACACACACACACACACAGAGTTTGACTGAGCTCAAGGGAGCGAATCAAACTAAAGCCGAATCAAAAGCACTCTATTAAATTCCCATGGAAATTATCTTGTAAACCCCCACACCCGTCAGTGTATTCTCACCCCCCAGCCTCCACCACTTGACCTTGAGTGGTGGTGGTCTGGACGCTAGTCATTCGGATGCGACGATTTAATTTGAGCTGTCCCCGTGCGTGTAGTATGCACTTAGCGCGCGTAAATTTAATTTAAAAAAAAGAAAAGAAAAAAAAAAGAAGAACCCATGGCAACAAAGGGGTAGTCCTGGCAAAATTCTGAAAAAGAATCCACTTTGATAGGAAAAGAATGCCCTCGCAGGCAGAAATAGAAAGGGTGGTGGGTGTGGGTGTGGGTGGAGGCTGTAGGGCGGGGGAGTGCGGGATACGTGGTGCTGCACTGTAACGACGCGCTCTCCCAAGGGGAGAGCAGCCCGGATTTCACATAGGAACAAAAATGTGTTATACCAAAGAGTGATACAATACAATACAATACAATACAGTACAGTACAACATAATACAGAACAGTACAATGCAGTACAATGCAATACTACTAGCACAACGCAATACAACACAATACAACATAATACAGAACGATACAATACAACACAATACAAAGAATACAGTGAGTGAAGCAAAGAGTCAAATCGATGGTCCTACCAGAAGCACCCTCCTCCACACCCCACACCCAAGAAATAAATACATAAATAAACAACAACAACAACAAAAACAACAACTGGATTGTACGTTCTGTGTTGTTACTGGTCACAAGCTGTTTGGGCTGAAGTCAAGAGGGTTAAGAAACTTGCATTAGTGCACCTGTTGGTGGGCCTCTCACATAAGATGATTAACTGACTGAGTCCCGTCTTGAAGAGCAAGAACGAGTCGAACGTTTTCTTGGAGGTTAAACAGAAAGTAGAGACTGACGGGGCTGAGGTAATCATTTTCCTGGTGAAGAGAAAGGGTCAAGGAATGCTTGGCGAAAACAAGGTGTTGAACTATTCGCTGAAGGTTAAAGAAAAAGTGATGTAAAAGGGGGAGACAGAGGTCAAAGTGGCGAGAGTAAGAATGTCAGCGTCAGATTGTATTACGTGTTGGAACGAAAGGAAAGGGGAAACTTACTTTTTTTGGGGGGGGGGAAATTACATTCGTGGTACAGTTAAAGTTACTTTTAATCATGTGTTGTGAATGCAAAAAGACGAAAAGATGACCGAGACACAAGCCTTTACGTGGTACGGGTAAAACGTCTATGTTTTTTTTTTAATTATGCTATGTGAAGAAAAGAAAGTAAGTTGAATGGTTGGTGGGAACAAGTTTTAAACATGTTCATGTCATTTTCAGTTTCGGGTTCTCAAGAATCCATGTACTCTACACCACTTCTGGTATACAGTATGTCACCTCACTGAGATCAGACAGCTTACAGGTCAGGATGTCAATGAAGGGCTGTCACCTCGCTGAGATAAGACAGCTTACAGGTCAGGATGTCAGTGAATGGCTGTCACCTCACTGAGGGAAGACAGAACTTACAGGTCAGGATGTCAGTGAATGGCTATCTTCTCGCTGAGATAAGACAGAGCTTACAGGTCAGGATGTCAGTGAAGGGCTGTCACCTCACTGAGATCAGACAGAGCTTACAGGTCAGGATGTCAGTGAAGGGCTGTCACCTCACTGAGATCAGACAGCTTACAGGTCAGGATGTCAGTGAAGGGCTGTCACCTCACTGAGATCAGACAGCTTACAGGTCAGGATGTCAGTGAAGGGCTGTCTCCTCGCTGAGATAAGACAGAGCTTACAGGTCAGGATGTCAGTGAATGGCTGTCACCTCACTGAGGGAAGACAGAACTTACAGGTCAGGATGTCAGTGAATGGCTGTCACCTCACTGAGGGAAGACAGAACTTATAGGTCAGGATGTCAGTGAATGGCTGTCACCTCACTGAGATAAAACAGAGCTTACAGGTCAGGATGTCAGTGAAGGGCTGTCACCTCACTGAGATCAAACACAGCTTACAGGTCAGGATGTCAGTAAAGGGCTGTCTTCTCGCTGAGGTAAGACACAGCTTACAGGTCAGGATGTCAGTGAAGGGCTGTCACCTCACTGAGATCAGACACAGCTTACAGGTCAGGATGTCAGTGAAGGGCTGTCACCTCACTGAGGGAAGACAGAACTTATAGGTCAGGATGTCAGTGAAGGGCTGTCACCTCACTGAGATCAAACAGAGCTTACAGGTCAGGATGTCAGTGAAGGGCTGTCACCTCACTGAGATCAAACACAGCTTACAGGTCAGGATGTCAGTGAAGGGCTGTCACCTCACTGAGATCAAACAGAGCTTACAGGTCAGGATGTCAGTGAAGGGCTGTCACCTCACTGAGAGTAAACAGAGCTTACAGGTCAGGATGTCAGTGAAGGGCTGTCACCTCACTGAGATCAGACACAGCTTACAGGTCAGGATGTCAGTGAAGGGCTGTCACCTCGCTGAGATAAGACAGAGCTTACAGGTCAGGATGTCAGTGAAGGGCTGTCACCTCACTGAGATCAAACAGAGCTTACAGGTCAGGATGTCAGTGAATGGCTGTCACCTCACTGAGATCAAACAGAGCTTACAGGTCAGGATGTCAGTGAATGGCTGTCACCTCACTGAGATCAAACAGAGCTTACAGGTCAGGATGTCAGTGAAGGGCTGTCACCTCGCTGAGGTAAGACACAGCTTGCAGGTCAGGATGTCAGTGAATGGCTGTCACCTCGCTGAGATAAGACAGAGCTTACAGGTCAGGATGTCAGTGAAGGGCTGTCACCTCACTGAGATCAAACACAGCTTACAGGTCAGGATGTCAGTGAATGGCTGTCACCTCACTGAGATCAGACAGAGCTTTCAGGTCAGGATGTCAGTGAAGGGCTGTCACCTCACTGTGACAAGACAGAGCTTACAGGTCAGGATGTCAGTGAAGGGCTGTCACCTCGCTGAGATCAGACAGAGCTTACAGGTCAGTATGTCAGTGAAGGGCTGTCACCTCACTGAGATCAGACATAGCTTACAGGTCAGGATGTCAGTGAAGGGCTGTCACCTCACTGAGATCAAACAGAGCTGACAGGTCAGGATGTCAGTGAAGGGCTGTCACCTCACTGAGATCAAACAGAGCTGACAGGTCAGGATGTCAGTGAAGGGCTGTCACCTCACTGAGATCAAACACAGCTTTCAGGTCAGGATGTCGGTCACCAGTCTCTTTATGGACTTTTTTTCTCTGAGGACTGAGTTCTCTGTATTCAGCCATTTTATCAACGACGCCATTGATGAGGAAGGAAGATGAAATGTAGTGACTGCCATTCAAACTCCTGCCTCACTAAGCGTGTCAAGGAAAAGGAAGAGATGGAAAAGGAAAATTGACGGTCAGGAGAAAGGGGATGGGGGGTCTGTGAGTGTCAGAGGAAAAAGAAAGTCAGGGTAATGCAAATAAAAGAGAGAGAGAGAGAGAGAGAGGAAGACACAAAGATCTGAGAGAGATAGAGAAACAGCCAGCCAGACAGACAGACGGGGAGATAGACAGAGAGGAATACGCAGAGAGAGAGAGAGAGAGAGAGAGAGAGAGAGCTTGGAACCCAGAACCCAGAAATGTTTCAATGTACATCGGCCTTGGGCCACAACACAAAGGAGGGCTTGGGTCGGGAAGGGGACCAAACGAAGGTTCTTTCAGGTACATGCTGCGTGCAGAGGAATTGTCGACATTCAAAAACTCTTTAAATCAAATACCTCTGCATACAAAAGCACACACACACACACACACACACACACACACACACAAGAAGTGTGAAGCCATGAAATGAACCAAATCTGTCAATGGGCAATTAGAACAATGATAAGAGAGAGAGAGAGAGAGAGAGAGAGAGAGAGAGAGAGAGAGCACAACATAGGGGACATTTATTTCCCCACGCCACAACGATGACCTGACGAGCCAGTTGCAGTGCTTGGTTCTAACTTTTTGTCACAGTTACACGTGACTAAATGCCTGCGTTGACCGAACTACGCCATTGGTCAGTTCCATACTACACACACAATTAGTAGCGGGCTACGACCATACCAGGCTCTTCCGTCCGAGCAATGCAACTGGCTCCACTGAGAAGAAGACAGTGGCAGTGCCAACGTACAGCACACTTCGCTGACGCACGTGGAAACGTGCCGACAGGTATAACGTGCCCAGTGAACCATATCCCCCCCCCCCCACCCCCGATCCCCTCACACCGCCATCATTTTAAGCCGTTGGCTACGCTTATATTGACCGCCTGACCACAGTCCGTCAGCACCAGCACCCTCTGTACCGTGCCGTGCGTGATGAAAATGGCGGGTAGCGTGGAGGGCTGACGAGGGATGAGAGGACGGTGGTTCGAGCCCACTGATACACACACACACTCACTCACTCACTCACTCGCACGCACGCACGCACGCACGCACGCACGCAGGCACGCACACACACACACACACACACACACACACACACACACACACACACACACACACACATATATATATATATTCCCTTCAAATTTCAAAGTCTAGTTGTTGTGCTGAAACTTGTCAGATGACAGGATCATGAAATTAGGAATTTGCATTAAAGAATGCCTAAAGATCAGATCTGTTTAACTGCAATGTTCCTTCCAATAATTTTGCAAAAAGCATAGTTGTATTCATTGTGCGTGCTTGAACATCAAATCACTTAGAATATCACATGGTTGCTATTGTCTACACCTTTTGTTCATATGGGTCTAATGGCCTGTAAAAACTGAATAAATATTTTTGTATTTTGTATTTTTTTTGTTCACACACACATGCGCACATACCCCCCCCCCCCACTGCCCCCCAAACCCCTCCCACCCCCCACCTTTTTTTTCTTTTCTTTTTTTATCCTCGTCTGATATCACTAAACAGTGAAAAGACGTTAAACTAAACCAAACACACGGACAGACACACAGGGGGTGGGGGTGTTGGGGGGGGGGGGTCAGTGGTGTGGTGTGGTGAGGTGGGGGGTTATTGGCACAAGAAGACAACGTGTGGAACTCTGTCCGCCACTGTTGTACACTGGATCCTAACTCTGTCCGCCACTGTTGTACACTGGATCCTCTGTCCGCCACTGTTGTACACTGGATCCTCTGTCCGCCACTGTTGTACACTGGATCCTCTGTCCGCCACTGTTGTACACTGGATCCTAACTCTGTCCGCCACTGTTGTACACTGGATCCTAACTCTGTCCGCCACTGTTGTACACTGGATCCTCTGTCCGCCACTGTTGTACACTGGATCCTCTGTCCGCCACTGTTGTACACTGGATTCTCTGTCCGCCACTGTTGTACACTGGATCCTCTGTCCGCCACTGTTGTACACTGGATTCTCTGTCCGCCACTGTTGTACACTGGATCCTCTGTCCGCCACTGTTGTACACTGGATCCTAACTCTGTCCGCCACTGTTGTACACTGGATCCTCTGTCCGCCACTGTTGTACACTGGATCCTCTGTCCGCCACTGTTGTACACTGGATCCTAACTCTGTCCGCCACTGTTGTACACTGGATCCTAACTCTGTCCGCCACTGTTGTACACTGGATCCTCTGTCCGCCACTGTTGTACACTGGATCCTCTGTCCGCCACTGTTGTACACTGGATCCTCTGTCCGCCACTGTTGTACACTGGATCCTAACTCTGTCCGCCACTGTTGTACACTGGATCCTAACTCTGTCCGCCACTGTTGTACACTGGATCCTCTGTCCGCCACTGTTGTACACTGGATCCTAACTCTGTCCGCCACTGTTGTACACTGGATCCTCTGTCCGCCACTGTTGTACACTGGATCCTCTGTCCGCCACTGTTGTACACTGGATCCTAACTCTGTCCGCCACTGTTGTACACTGGATCCTAACTCTGTCCGCCACTGTTGTACACTGGATCCTCTGTCCGCCACTGTTGTACACTGGATCCTCTGTCCGCCACTGTTGTACACTGGATCCTAACTCTGTCCGCCACTGTTGTACACTGGATCCTAACTCTGTCCGCCACTGTTGTACACTGGATCCTCTGTCCGCCACTGTTGTACACTGGATCCTCTGTCCGCCACTGTTGTACACTGGATCGTCTGTCCGCCACTGTTGTACACTGGATCCTAACTCTGTCCGCCACTGTTGTACACTGGATCCTCTGTCCGCCACTGTTGTACACTGGATCCTAACTCTGTCCGCCACTGTTGTACACTGGATCCTAACTCTGTCCGCCACTGTTGTACACTGGATCCGAAGTTCAGTGCCTCTCGGATTCTGCCACGAATCCTCCATTTGATAATGGAGTGGAGTGATGGCCTAGAGGTAACGCATCCGCCCAGGAAGCGAGAGAATCTGAGCGCGCTGGTTCGAATCACGGCTCGGCTGCCGATATTTTCTCCCCCTCCACTAGACCTTGAGTGGTGGTATGGACGCTAGTCATTCTGATGAGACGATAAGCCGAGGTCCGGTGTGCACCATGCAGCATGCACTTAGTGCACGTAAAAGAACCCACAGCAACAAAAGGGTTGTTCCTGGCAAAATGCTGTAGAAAAATCCACTTCGAAAGGAAAAACAAATAAAACTGCACACAGGAAAAAAAAAAAAAAATTAAAGGGTGGCGCTGTAGTGTAGCGATGCGCTCTCCCTGGGGAGAGCAGCCCGAAATATGTCGTGATAAAAATATATACAAATACAAATAATTTGATATACATTGACAAACTTTTCCCGCCTTTTAAGCAGGGTATCAATGCTTGTCTCAGGTCAATTTTTGGGGAAGAATAAAAAGTGTGCTCAAAATCCTCATCGAGGACACCAAGGCAGGCGACATTTTCCCGGGAACATGAGGTTAGGAGGTATGGAAAGTAGAAAGTGGTGTCATCATTTCATATCCCTTTCCGCGTTCTTTCACCCAGTCAGAGAGAAAGAGAGAGAGAGAGTGTGTGTGTGATGAGGAGGAGCAAGAAGGAAAAGAAGAAAAAGACAAGAACTTGCAATGTCCGAAGAAAACAGATTTTTTTTATCTCCGTCAAGATATCTTGTTTGGACGAGAAACGTCGACAGCTATGATAGGTATCTGCTGCCGGATCTGCCGGGTTGATACTGAAGCAAGGATTCATTTTCTGGCATCCCTTTCGCTGGCACTGTATTGTATCGTATTTCTCTCTTTTTTTGTCACAGCAGATTTCTCTGTGTGAAATTCGGGCTGCTCTCCCCAGGGAGAGCGCGTCGCTAAACTGAGAACGCCACCCACCCTTTTTTTTTAATTCTTTTTTTTTAAATTATTTTTTTTCCTGCGTGCCATTTGATTTGTTTTTCCTGTCTGGCAGGGCTGTGGGCTGGTAAAGACATAAAGACATAAAGAGTAGGGAGATGACTTTGTGGTACCTTGGAACTGAAGTGCTGTGGCTTTTCGGTTTGTGGTGGTGGTTTTTTTTTACATGTGTGTGTGGTCCGTTCACTCCGTGGAGGTTGACTGCGGTTTGGGGAATGAGTGTTCTCTGCGTGTTTCTTTCTCTTCGTTTGTCTCTGTCTGTCTGTCTGTCTGTCTGTCTGTCTCTCTCTCTCTCTTTCTCTTTCTCTCTCTGCCTCCCTTCCTCTTCTCTCTCTCTGTCTCTCTCTCTCTGTGTCTCTCTGTGTGTGTGTCTCTCTCTCTGTTTCTCTATGTGTCACTCTCTAACATTCACAGACATGCAAAACTCCCTTCTCACTTACACACACTCTCTCTCACCAGCACCCCGCTCTTTCGCACTCTGTGTGTGTGTGTGTGTGTGTGTGTGTGTGTGTGTGTGCGTTCGTGTGTGTGTGTGTGTGTGTGTGTGTGTGTGTGTGTGTGCGAGCGCGCAGACGTACGCGTAAATGTGTCTCAGCACTGAATCTACACCCCCCAGCCCCCCGACAACCCGCCGGTTTCTCACGACAAGAGCAGCAGCAGCAACAGCAGGATGTTCTGCAATGAGGAAATTGTGCCAGACATTCCTGTGACTGCCGTGTTGAGGCGCTGAGGCTGGGGGCCGCTGTGCGTGTGTGTTTGTGTGTGTGTGTCTGTGTGTTTGTGTCTGTCTGTGTGTTTGTGTGTGTGTCTGTGTGTTTGTGTGTGTGTGTATCTGTCTGTCTGTCTGTGTCTGTGTTTCTGTGTTTGTGGATGTCTGGATGTGTGTGTGTCTATGTCTGCCTGTCTGTCTGTCTATCTGTTTGTGTGTGTGTGTGTGTGTGTGTGTCTGTTTGTGTCTGTGTTTCTGTGTTTATGGATGTGTGTGTGGATGTGTCTATGTGTGTGTGTGGATGTGTGTGTGTGTGTGTGTGTGTGTGTGCGTGCTTGTATATTCTTCTGTGTGTGTGTTTGTGTGTCTGTATATCTGTGTATACATGCAGGTGCATGACATACTGAGCCACGCCTCTCTTAACTCTCTGCTGTACAGCCGGTTTTGTACTTCCACGTGCACCCTGTCATCCTTCCTTCCTTCCTTCCTTCCTCCATCGTAACCCAGGAAAGTAAACTAGCAATGAAAAAATAAAATAACGCGCCTCCAACCCCCACCCACCCAGTAGATAAATACGTTGCGGTTTGATAAAAATCAAAGTGTGTGATTTCCCACCCGTGTGCACCAAAGTGCATGGTGTACACGAGATCTCAGGTGTGTGTGTTGGTGCGGATAGGTGGGTGGGTGGGATCGTTTTGGTAGAGAGCGTGGAAAGCAAAAATAAACTAGCACCCAGAGTTTACCAAGCACTCCCAAGGTTTTAGTTTAGAGGGCGCGGATTGAAGTGTGGAAAACCCTGGTGTTTTATTGCAGTGTGTGAATGATCACAGACTGTCAAAAGCTGCCCAGTATGGCCAACAGCAAAGTGAGAGCTGTACGATAAATGGTTTTTTCCACTGCAGTGGGAAGTCTCATTTACAGCTCAGTCTTTGGTGAAGGATTGTAAATCTCAAACTAGGAGTCCGGGATTGTACTGGCTCTTTATGCTGCAGCCTTGAGGAGGGTGGGGGTTGGCCTTTGGGAACCATCCTCGACGCCGACTGCCCTAAAACCCACTTGGCCGAGAGAGCTGGGATGTAACTTGGGCAAGACACTCTCCGCTATAATCAAATTCTAGCCCAGGTAGTCGCGGGGGACAGCAGTTGTGTCTTGGGCTGTTCTGATGGTCATAGTGTGGGAGACGACTGACTTGTCACACATTCAATTGTATGGCGTCGAGTCGACGTCTGTGGAATCCTACTGTTGTGTTGGTATTATGGATACGGCCGTTACAGAGCCGGCTGGACGTTGTAGTTCCGGTCCAGTGTTCACCAGTGATCAGGGTTCCAGTCCCCGTTTCGGCTTGGCGTTGTGTTCTTGGGACAGGCACTTTACTCCAATTCCCGCCCCCCCCCCCCCCCCCTCCCCGCCACACACACACACACACCCAATCCACCCAGGTGTGCATGGGCACCTGACACCGGTTGGGAAAAGGGCGGAAGGAGAGGACTGGGCCCCGCCTTCCTGTGCCTAGCCCTAGACACAAGGGATCATAACTTTTTTATGAATTCACTGTCCCGATGGCCGTGAAAGGCTGTAGAACGTTTCGCCTTTTCTCTCTCATTCTACCCCACAGCTACACGCATGCTTCAACTCCCCGGGACCAGCACTACATGAGACCACTGTAGAAAAAAACAACTGAACAGTGTGGTTCATAAAAACAGCGAAAATCGATGGGGAATTGTTGTTGATTAAATCGGTCAAATTCGTTTTCATGCTTCCGGAATCTGTAAACGGTTCAGTTTGGATTGTCAACTGTACCAAGCAAGAATGAACGAAATTAGAATAATGACCAGCTAACGGACCAGCTAACGGACGGACACACACACACACACACACACACACACACACACACACAAAGAGGGTGAACTCGTTCACCTCAAACCCCACCCGCACGTGCCCCTCCCGTTATCACAAATGAAGGATCAGCTGTTAACAGCGATTGAGATGGAGATAGTAGAGCACCCAAATGCCCCAGCAACCCCCACCACACACCTACCACCACCACCCCTTCCGTTTACATACCAAAGGGGTAAGGGTGTGTGTGTGTGGAGTGGGGATTGAGGGGGAGGGGGGGGGGAGTCTGCCTGCCTGCTGACTGTATCACACCTGTGTAAGCTAACGCCATCTTGGCAGTGATACCACTCCTTCTCTTTCTCCCCCTCCCCTCCCCTCCTTCTCTTCCCCCCCCCTCCTTCCATATCCCTCTTTACTTCCTCTTTCTCGGCGTGTTCCGGAAGTTCGTGCAAACTTCCGCCAGTAGAAGTCGGGTCATCTTCAGAGGACGGGCGTAATAGCCGAGTAGTTAAAGCGTTGGACTTTCGATCTGAGGGTCCCGGGTTCGAATCTCGGTAATGGCACCTGGTGGGTAACGGGTGGAGATTTTTTTTTTCTGATCTCCCATGTCAACACATGTGCAGACCTGCTTGTGTCTGAACTGACCCCCTTCGTGTGTATACGCAAGCAGAAGATCAAATACGCAAGTTAAAGATCCTGTTATCCATGTCAGCGTTCGGTGGGTTATGGAAACAAGAACACACCCAGCATGCACATACCCCGAAAACGAAGTATAGCTGCTTACATGGCGGGGTAAAAACGGTCATACACGTAAAAGTCGATTCGTGTACAGATGGCGGGAACTGCAGCCCACGAAGGAAGAAGCAAAAGAAGAATCTTCTTCAGAGGAGAGAGGGGGAAAGTTTGTGTCTGACAGACCGTGTGCTGAAGAGGGAAGGGTTTTGCTTCGGGGAGTGGTGGTAGACTGGAGGTGTATGCGTGCTGTGTGTGTGCAGGTCACTGAGATACATACCCCCGAAAACGGAGTATGGCCTGGTGGAGTGATGGCCTAGAGGTAACGCGTCCGCGTAGGAAGCGAGAGAATCTGAGCGCGCTGGTTCGAATCACGGCTCAGCCGCCGATATTTTCTCCCCCTCCACTAGACCTTGGTGGTGGTCTGGACGCTAGTCATTCGGATGAGACGATAAACCGAGATCCCGTGTGCAGCATGCACTTAGCGCACGTGAAAGAACCCACGGCAACAAAAGGGTTGTTCCTGGCAAAATTCAGTAGAAAAATCCACTTGGATAGGAAAAACAAATAAAAGTACACTCAGGAAAAAAAATAACCTAAAAAATGGGTGGCGCTGTAGTGTAGCGATGCGCTCTCTCTGGGGAGAACAGCCCGGATTTCACACAGAGAAATCTGTTGTGATAGAAAGAAAAACAAAATTCAAAATACAAAAAATACATGGCGGGGTGTTGAAAACGATGATACACGTAAAAAGCCCACTGGTGTATATAACGAGTGAACGTGGGAGTTGCAGCATACGAACGAAGAAGAAGAAGCAGAAGAAGAAAAAGTGAGATACATGTTTACATCCTTAGTGCAGGTCTGTCGATCTTGCTTTGTCTCGACTGTAGCTTACTTTGCCGCACCTTCACGTGTGTCGGCTTTTTATTTATTTATTGTTTCTTTTTCACCACCACCACCACCACCACCACCTCCTCCCGGTAAACACACGCCGGTTCACACGCATGCAACCATACATTCTATTTTATGTGTGCCCACGTACAAACTATCTCTCTCTCTCTCTCTCTCTCTCTCTCTCTCTCTCTCTCTCCGGTCTCTCTCTCTCTCTCTCTCTCTCTCTCTCTCCTCTCCTCTCTCTCTCTCTCCTAGTCTCTCTCTCTCTCTCCCCCCCCCTCCTCTCTGTCTCTCTCTGCGCGATCATAATTATGCTGTACCACACATTCATGCATGCAAAAAACGCACGCTCACACACGCCTTCTGCACACACGCTTGTTCGTACGCGCGCGCGCAAGCACATGCATGCTGACATGTGCACATCCATCACAGCCCCCACCCGGGCCCTTCCACACATCCTGACTCCACACATCCTGTCTTTCATACAGAGACTCCCACACCTCCGGTCTTTCATACTGAGATTCCCACACATCCTGTCTTTCATACTGTGACTCCCACACATCCTCTCTTTCATACTGAGACTCCCACACATCCTGTCTTTCATACTGTGACTCCCACACATCCTGTCTTTCATACAGAGACTCCCACACACCCTGTCTTTCATACTGAGACTCCCACACATCCTGTCTTTCATACAGAGACTCCCACACACCCTGTCTTTCATACTGTGACTCCCACACATCCTGTCTTTCATACTGAGACTCCCACACATCCTGTCTTTCATACTGTGACTCCCACACATCCTGTCTTTCATACTGAGACTCCCACACATCCTGTCTTTCATACTGTGACTCCCACACATCCTCTCTTTCATACTGAGACTCCCACACATCCTCTCTTTCATACTGAGACTCCCACACATCCTGTCTTTAATACAGAGACTCCCACACATCCTGTCTTTCATACAGAGACACATCCTGTCTTTCATACTGAGACACATCCTGTCTTTCATACTGAGACACATCCTGTCTTTCATACAGAGACACATCCTGTCTTTCATACTGTGACTCCAACACACCCTGTCTTTCATCCTGAGACTCCCACACATCCTGTCTTTCATACTGTGACTCCAACACACCCTGTCTTTCATCCTGAGACTCCCACACATCCTGTCTTTCATACTGTGACTCCAACACACCCTGTCTTTCATCCTGAGACTCCCACACATCCTGTCTTTCATACTGTGACTCCAACACACCCTGTCTTTCATCCTGAGACTCCCACACATCCTGTCTTTCATACTGTGACTCCAACACACCCTGTCTTTCATCCTGAGACTCCCACACATCCTGTCTTTCATACTGTGACTCCAACACACCCTGTCTTTCATCCTGACACTCCCACACATCCTTTCTTTCATACTGAGAGTTCCACACATCCTGTCTTTCATCCTGACACTCCCACACATCCTGTCTTTCATACTGAGAGTTCCACACATCCTGTCTTTCATCCTGACACTCCCACACATCCTGTCTTTCATACTGAGACTCCCACACATCCTGTCTTTCATACTGAGACTCCCACACATCCTGTCTTTCATCCAGAGATACTGAGACTCCCACACATCCTGTCTTTCATACTGTGACTCCCACACATCCTGTCTTTCATACTGACACTCCCACACATCCTGTCTTTCATACTGAGACTCCCACACACCCTGTCTTTCATACAGAGACTCCCACACACCCTGTCTTTCATCCTGAGACTCCCACACATCCTCTCTTTCATCCAGAGACTCCCACACATCCTGTCTTTCATACTGAGACTCCCACACACCCTGTCTTTCATACAGAGACTCCCACACATCCTGTCTTTCATACTGAGACTCCCACACATCCTGTCTTTCATCCTGACACTCCCACACACCCTGTCTTTCATACTGAGAGTTCCACACATCCTGTCTTTCATCCTGACACTCCCACACATCCTGTCTTTCATACTGAGACTCCCACACATCCTGTCTTTCATCCAGAGACTCCCACACACCCTGTCTTTCATACTGAGACTCCCACACATCCTGTCTTTCATCCAGAAACTCCCACACACCCTGTCTTTCATACTGAGAGTTCCACACATCCTGTCTTTCATTCAGAGACTCCCACACATCCTGTCTTTCATACAGAGACTCCCACATATCCTGTCTTTCATACTGAGAGTCCCACACATCCTGTCTTTCATCCAGAGACTCCCACACACCCTGTCTTACATCCTGAGACTCCCACACATCCTGTCTTTCATACTGAGACTCCCACACATCCTGTCTTTCATCCTGAGACTCCCACACATCCTGTCTTTCATCCTGAGACTCCCACACATCCTGTCTTTCATACTGAGACTCCAACACATCCTGTCTTTCATCCTGAGACTCCCACACATCCTGTCTTTCATCCTGAGACTCCCACACACCCTGTCTTTCATACAGAGACTCCCACACATCCTGTCTTTCATACAGAGACTCCCACACATCCTGTCTTTCATACTGAGAGTCCCACACATCCTGTCTTTCATACTGAGACTCCCACACATCCTGTCTTTCATCCTGAGACTCCCACACATCCTGTCTTTCAAACTGAGACTCCCACACATCCCACACACATGCACACACTACAGACAGACTAGGCAGACGCGGCGAGAGGAAACAGGCACTGGACACAGACCGGATTCGGAACGTTATCAATTCCAGCCAACGTAAATTGTCAACAAACGCGGTGTTGCACCGATTTAGACAGGCTAGCACTTGTAGCCGACGACAATACCAACAACAACAAAAAGCCCAAACTGCCGCAAAACAGCATTTTCTCGGCTCATAGCTCGCGTCACACCTGCACTCACGTTGAAGTTTATCTTGGCAGGAATTCAACCCGATCCTACTCCCCCCCCTACACCCTCCCCCCCCCCCCCCCCCCCCCCCTCTTCTTTTCTTCCCAACAATTCCCAGCCTACACCCCCCCCCCCCCCCCCCAACCCACCACGCCCTACCCTAGCCTTCACCGGCAACATTCCTTTATTTCTTTTTCTCCAGCGGAGACATATATATCTCGTTGGGTGCGTTCCCGCCTGTGTATATTTATGTGGATGTATATGGCGCTGGTTGTCTTTCTTCGGCAAGACGAGTGCGCGGCTTTTATCTGTCTGTCTGTCTGTCTGTCTGTCTGTCTATCCCTTTCTCAGTCTGTACTTTATTTTTGACCCTTTCGAGGGCGGGATGAAACACGGCATAGACTGTTTATTCTATTACCGTCAGAACTGACATGTATTCAGTTTTTTTTTTGTTTTGTTTTTCATACTACTTCTACTGCTACAACTACTACTACTATTTCTTCTTCTTCTCCCCTTCCTCCTCCTAGCATCCTCCTCCCCCTCCTCCTCCTCCTCCTCCTCCTACCCCCAGGTGTGAATGAGACCCTGTCTTCAGCTGGGGAAGTTCAGAACAGTGGAAAGAGGATTGGACCTTGCCTTTCTGTGTCGATCCCAGGACACAGTGGATTGGAACTGCATGTTTGTCGCCCAGAGGTAACCCGTCCGCCTTGGAAGCGAGAGAATCTGAGCGCGCTGGTTCGAATTCACGGCTCAGTCGCCAATATTTCCTCCCCCTCCACTAGACCTTGAGTGGTGGTATGGACGCTAGTCATTCGGATGAGACGATAAACCGAGGTTCCGTGTACAGCATGCGCTTAGCGCACGTAAAAGAACTCACAGCAACAAAAGGGTTGTTCCTGGCAAAATTATATAGAAAAATCCACTTAGATAGGAAAAAAGAAATAAAACTGCACGAAGGAAAAAAAGAAAAAAAGAAAGAAAGAAAAAAAAAGAAGGGTGGCACTCTCAATGTAGAAGCCCGAATTTCACACACAGAAATCTTTTGTGAGAAAAAAAAAGAAAAAAGAAATACAGTACAACACAATACAATACGGGAGTTTGAACCGTGTTTCTAAAACCGTGGCTGTATGTGCCACTGACTGGTTTGGGTCGAACGCTTTGTTTGTTTCTATGTTTACTCCAGTCTCCCGTCACTGTCACTTTGGCGAAAGCCCAGCGAGATTTCTTCAGTCAGCCATGCGTAAACCTGTGCCTTGGGAAACGGGGGCCAGAGATCCTAATCTTACAGTGATGCACCATCTCACGGGAGCCAGAGATCCTAATCTTACAGTGATGCACCATCTCACGGGAGCCAGAGATCCTAATCATACAGTGATGCACCATCTCACGGGAGCCAGAGATCCTAATCATACAGTGATGCACCATCTCACGGGAGCCAGAGATCCTGATCATACAGTGATGCACCATCTCACGGGAGCCAGAGATCCTAATCATACAGTGATGCACCATCTCACGGGAGCCAGAGATCCTAATCATACAGTGATGCACCATCTCACGGGAGCCAGAGATCCTAATCATACAGTGATGCACCATCTCACGGGAGCCAGAGATCCTATCATACAGTGATGCACCATACTCAACGGAGCCAGAATCCTAATCCATACAGTGATTGCGCCATCTCAACGGGAGCCAGAGATCCTAATCAATACAGTGATGCACCATCTCACGGGAGCCAGAGATCCTAATCATATCAGTGCTGCAACCATCTCAACGGGAGCCAGAGATCCTAACATACAGTGATGCACCATCTCACGGGACCAGAGATCCCTGATCATAACAGTATTGCACCATCTCACGGGAGCCAGAGATCCTGATCATACACTGATGCACCATCTCACGGGAGCCAGAGATCCTAATCTTACAGTGATGCACCATCTCACTGGGTGAACAATAAACAAGTGCACCAACTTATAGTTGCTGCTTGAAATAAGTCGTCGCGGAGATCTTCGAGTCAGAGGTTTTGTTTGTGTGTGTGTGTGTGTGTGTGTGTGTGTGTGTGTGTGTGTGTGTGTGTGTGTGTGTGTGTGTGTGTGTGTGTGTGTGTGTGTGTGTGTGTGTGTATGTGGTGTGTGTGTGTGTGTGTGTGTGTGTGTGTTTTCCATCCACTTTCAGGCGTGTGGCACAGTGGTTGATGTTTGGAGACCAGCGAATCCTCAAGGAGGAGCTGAAGAAATGCTGTGGAACTTCAGAGGAAAGCGGGATTCTTGAGAAACACAAGATGGAAATGAAACAAAACATTCTGACCGATGTATTATCCGACAAGCAAGTCTTTCTTTCCTTTTTTCAGGTGTGTGCCAGACCCTGCGATGACTTCTGCTGTGAAGCAGGACTTGCTTGTTGTGTGAAGGGTCACAGCAGGGTCACGTTTGCTTCGTGGCGTTGTGGGTGTCTCTTCAAAGTTGACGCTAACTCCATAGATTTGGGCTGGGTTTCATGAGGCCATTTTTTTTTTGCAGCACTAGGTTTGCTTAAGGTTCAGAATGGTCCAAAGTATAGGGAATTTACCGTGGAGTTGGGAACGTTCTTAACTCTTTGCAAACTGAGCGCTGCTATGTGCGCTCGTGCAACCCTCCCCAAGGGAGAAATATTATGCATGCTTAGCATGGTGGTATGGTGTGGTGTGATGTTTGTGGTGTGGTATGGTGTGGTGTGGCGTGATATGGTGTGGTGTGGTATGGTATGGTGTGATGTTTGTGGTGTGGTATGGTGTGGTATGATGTGCTGTGGTGTGATGTGTGGTGTGGTATGGTGTGATGTTGTGTGGGGGCAAGTTGAATATGAAAAGATGCAAGTTGCACAGTGAAATATCAGGAGTTTCGTGTGTGACCCAAGCTCCTGTCTTGAGGACAACACTCACTGTGCATAAATCCGTTCTCGGATGTAGAAACGTTGTGGGAAGAATACATGCTCTTTATTTTCTTCTTTTTTGTTTGTTTGTTTGTTTGTTTTGTCAGCCTTTGAGAGTATTCCATCGTGCATGTTTCTGGCATAGGGTTCTCCGATTTTCAGAAGTGTTTTTTGTTGGAAGTGATGACATCTCCAGATTTCCAGATACATAATCCGTGGTGCTTGACTGGCTGGCTGGCTGAAGCGTTTGATGTTTTATGCGGCGTAGGCCAGAGGTGTCCCTTTTTTTGTTTTACCGCTTGCATTGTATCTGGGGAATTGCTTGTAAAACAAGGCGAGGAGGAAGGAGTTTTTATTTGCTGTAATCCACTGGGGCAGGCATCGCCAGCATTGCACGCTGGCATCTTTTGTACAAACAGTTTGCCGTCAGTTCAGTATTTTTATATTTTTATCTTTTTCTTTTTTTTTCCCCCGTAGAGGCGTCAAAGCGCGCGGACTCATGTGGACATGTTTAAAAAAAAAAAAAAAAAAAATCATTATCATGTACGTATGTGGCGATTGCCTGACTAACGTGTTGGTCTGGGCAACCCATGAGAGCTTACTAAATGTCACAAGAATGGAAGAGATTGTTTTTAATTTCTAAAAAAAATAAAAAAAAAAAAAAAAAAAAAAAAAAAGTTTAAATACATTCACTTAAATGTGCATAGCAGACGAAAATCTCCTAGCTGAGAGGGCGCAGCGCCAACCTTTTTTTTCTTTCTGCAAATATGTATTAGGTTTACCCTTAAACTGGATTTTGTTTTTCCCATACATCATTTTGCCGGGAACAACCTTTTGTTGCTTTCATATTTTTGTTTTATTTTGACGTGCGCTAAGTGCATGCACCCCATACGTCCAAGGGTCTATCGTCTCCTCCTCCGAAAGAATAGCACCCAGACCACCATTCAAGGAGGGGTGGGTGGAGAGGAAGGCTTGATAATATGAAAAAAAAAAAAGGTTCGTGTATGAGACTCAAACCTCAAACATGTTCGTCTTTTTATTTTCTCTGTTTCTTTTGTTCTCTCTCTCTCTCTCTCTCTCTCTCTCTCTCTCTCTCTCTCTCTCTCTCTCTCTGTCTCTCTCTCTCTCTGTCTCTCTCTCTCTCTCTCTCTCTCTCTCCATCATCGCAGTTTGCCAAGAGCACGTGTTGCAACACCGATGTATGTACACAGACAGTAAACACTTCTTTCAGACGAATGTATGTGATGTTAATCTGCACAAGTAAACACACGCTTCGAATAACCAGCTTGTCTGTTTAGCTTTCAGCTGTTGGAAATCCCCCCACCCCCACCCGACACCCCTATTCACTTGCCTGTTCGTTCGCCTCAATAACAAATAATGTGCAGGTTTTTGCTTTGTCAAGAGTTTTGTTGCTTACATCTCGCCTCGCTTGAAAAACTCTTGGTGGTCTTGTGTTGAAGAGCAGCGGCTGGTTGCATGTGAGGTTTCAGCACCTCAGGTTGAAGTAGGCACATTAGTGGACCCCGCTCTTGCCATTTTGCACCTGTAAACAAACCAACAGTTTTCAAATGTCATCTTTCTCTTTACTGGTTTTTTTTTTTCTCTCTTCTTTTTCTTTTTCTTATTTCTTTTGTGTTTGTTTATTTGTACTTATCAGAGTAGATTTCTTCTGGAGAATTAGACCAGAGTACACTGTTGTTGCCGTGGTTTTCTTCAGGTTTTTTGTTTTGTTTTTGTTTTGTTTTTTGTTTGTTTTTTTGTTTTGTTTTGTTTGTTTGTTTGTGTGTGTGTGTTGTTGTTGTTGTTGTTTTCCATGGCGCTAGCTGCGAGCTGTACACGAAGGGGACCTCGGTTTCTCATCACATCGGAATGACTGACTGGAAGCCCAGTTTGATTTTCCAGTCAGACTCCGGGAGGTGGTTTAGTCTTTGTTGGTAACTCTGACGCGGCCTCTGACGCAAGCTCAGGAGATTTGTGGGTGTAGGATTTCGGGCGGCGCTGTGTAACGTAGACCACTGTTTGTACAACAATTCCCTGTTTTTGCTTTGTTCCACGTGGGTGCAATAAGATCTCTTTGTCTTCCAGTACGAAGCTGGTCCGTGATATTGTATTGCCGTTATGGGTGGATGGCAGACTTATGTGCCTTTGTCCAAACCAGGAGCGAACGTTCGTTCAGGTGTACTTTGTGTAATGATTAATTGTAAGAACTCCCTTCGGTGATACTGTCATGACCATTGACTGTATTATAATGCTTGTGTGTGCGTATGCGTGTTTATGATTCGGGGTGTAATTATTACCATCGTTTTGTAAAGCACCACATCAGAGCATTGCTTTTTTTATGGTGCTCTGAATAGCTTTTCGCTATTTATTCATTCATTTCGTGATTCAATCATTCATTCATTTATTCATTTATTCGTTCGTTTATCCATTTATTTATTTATCTGTTTATTACTTTGTATTTTATCTATTCATTTGTTTATTTATTTACTTGCTTGCTTATCTATAAAATTTAAAAAAAGAATATTTGTTCTGTTCTACTTGATGTACTTCATTTGTCTCGCACACTGAAGGTAAGACATATTTTGTCCCTCGATATCTCACGCTTACGTCTGGCTCCCCACTGTGCCCCCAATCCCGTTGCTTGAAGGAGGAAGCCTCACAACGGTTCAATAAACCAAACCAAACAAGCCTGAAGTTGGAAGGTCAAACAGGCGGCCGGGGGATGGTTTCATGATTCCTGCCTCATTTGTCGACAGTCCCATAAACGTCAGGGCGCGGAAAAGCGTGGGGGTTAATTCTCCCCGTTCGCAGCTAGTATCTTTTTACTTACTCTGTCTCCCCCCCCCCCCCCCCCCTTTCCCCTCTCTCTCTTCTTCCCACCCCCGTGAGTTAGCGTCCTTGCTTCTGGCCGTGTATCGTCATCAGGGCTAATGGTGGTGGTACTCCGCTTTAATGGACCCTTCCGTACTGACGTCTCCACTTTTCAAAGCCTGAGCTATGAGGGCCTTTAACCCCCTCGTGGAGCTCTGTGTAATGTTGCGGCGGGCTCTGGAACACAACTTGCTGTCAAAACTGACAGCCATCAGACTTTACAAGGCCAGGTCCATTTTCCGTTTACTGACTTCACCGGCCTTTCTCCGTGTCCGTGTTAATTCCATGGCTTCCTGGCTGTGTCTGCTGTGGTCTGCAGTGAGATCCCTGAGTGATCCCCGTGTTGTGTCCGTGTTAATTCCATGGCTTCCTGGCTGTGTCTGCTGTGGTCTGCAGATCCCTGAGTGATCCCCGTGTTGTGTCCGTGTTAATTCCATGGCTTCCTGGCTGTGTCTGCTGTGGTCTGCAGTGAGATCCCTGAGTGATCCCCGTGTTGTGTCCGTGTTAATTCCATGGCTTCCTGGCTGTGTCTGCTGTGGTCTGCAGTGAGATCCCTGAGTGATCCCCGTGTTGTGTCCGTGTTAATTCCATGGCTTCCTGGCTGTGTCTGCTGTGGTCTGCAGTGAGATCCCTGAGTGATCCCCGTGTTGTGTCCGTGTTAATTCCATGGCTTCCTGGCTGTGTCTGCTGTGGTCTGCAGTGAGATCCCTGAGTGATCCCCGTGTTGTGTCCGTGTTAATTCCATGGCTTCCTGGCTGTGTCTGCTGTGGTCTGCAGTGAGATCCCTCAGTGATCCCAGTGTTGTGTCCGTGTTAATTCCATGGCTTCCTGGCTGTGTCTGCTGTGGTCTGCAGTGAGATCCCTGAGTGACCCCCGCCACTGTCGACTGACGGTTAATTCTGGGTAGACTTGTGATCGGTGTTCTTCTGGAAGCCACTGTTCTGAGTTTGCTGGAGTGGAGAGAGAGAGAGAGAGAGAGAGAGAGAGAGAGAGAGAGAGAGAGAGAGAGTGTGTGCGTGTGTGTGTGCGTGTGTGTGTGTGTGTGTGTGTGTGTGTGTGTGTGTGTGTTATCTCTTGTTTGCTGTGGACATTTTTTAAACATGTATTTCTGATCGTGTCGGCCAAGAGCCAAGGAGCAATCACGTAGATGTGGGCTGTGAGGGATTCGTAGCCTGTCGGTAACCAGATCGATTGGAAATAATAATGTGATATGATATGATAATTATGATATGGTTACTTACATATCGCCTATCCTCCGTCAAAGGCCAAGCTCTCAGCCGCTTGACAAACACGCTGTCATTTGCACCACAGGCTGCCTCTGGCCACGCTCATCATTCGTTTCCTGTGTCGTTCAGTCAGATTCCAGTCAGGCACACATACACACTCATTCAGGCATGTGACGAGTTACATTTTTGACCATTTTGTTTATTAACCCCCAAACATGTACGTAACCATACACCGTGGCAGATAGATGTGACGAATGACGGGCGCAGTAGCCGAGTGGTTAAAGCGTTGGACCTTCAGTCTCAGGTTCCAGGGTTCGAATCACGGTGGCGGCGCCTGGTGGGTAAAGGGTGGAGATTTTTACGATCTCCCAGGTCAACATGATGTGCAGACCTGCTAGTGCCTGAACCCCCTTCGTGTGTAAACGCATGCAGAAGATCAAATACGCACGTTAAAGATCCTGTAATCCATGTCAGCGTTCGGTGGGTTACATACCCAGCATGCACACCCCCGAAAGCGGAGTATGGCTGCCTGCATGGCGGGGTAAAAACGGTCATGCACGTAAAAGCCCACTCGTGTACATGCGAGTCAACGTGGGAGTTGCAGCCCACGAACGAAGAAGAAGATGATGTGACGAAAAGTAAAATCCATGCATTGAGAAAATATGGGAGGATTTCTATGAAACTGTGTGGGTTGACAGGCCATCAGCTAAGGGGTAGATATGAAAGATTTTGGCAGCGTGAACCCGGATTGGAGGACATTGAAGTTGTGGAGAAAATGCGTGAAGCAGATCAATGTTTGGCAGTGGCCAGGGTGGCCGTGTCTCGGGTTGCGCTTGCGACGGTGTTGTGACATGAAGAAGACTCTCAAAGAAAATGGTCGTCGATCATGTGGAGCCGCTGGGGTATCTGTGTGTGTCATAGTGTGGGTGTGTCCTTGCGTGTGTGTGTGTGTGTGTGTGTGTGTGTGTGTGTGTGTGTGTGTGTGTGTGTGTTCTCTCTCTCTCTCTCTCTCACACACACACACACACACACTCGCTTTATTGTGTATTGTTATCGCTGTTGTTGTTATTGTTGTCACAAGGACTGACTGGAAGACGAGGCAATGCCTAAAATCTTTATCCTGGAGTAATAATATTTTTGAATATATATCTCTCTTTGTGTCTCTCTCTCTGTGTCTGTCTCTCTATCTCTCTCTTTCTCTCTGTGTATGTGTGTATCCATGTGTGTCTCTGTCCCTCTCCCTCTCTCTGAGTCTGTGTGTTTGTCTCTGTGTGTATGTGTGTCTGTGTCTGTGTATGTGTGTTTGCGATGGTATGTGGTTATGGGTGAGCCCATGCGTAATAGTGTGATTATGTGTGTGTGTGTGTGTGTGTGTGCGCGCGCGCGCGCGCGTGTGTGTATGCGTGCGTGCTGGTGTGTGTGCGTGTGTATATATGCCTGAATGTGTGTGTGTGTGTGTGTGTGTGTGTGTGTGCCTGCTCGCACCCGCGGCGTATCATCCAGAGATGACGTCATCACTGGACAATGCCGGAGCTGCATCATCGACATAGTTATCAGTGTGATACAGACCTGTCGTGCAGGTTTCAGCCTCCGCCCAGTGGAACTGTCTGGCAGTTTATTATGCCCCCTCCCTACCCTCCCGCCCCCCTGGCCCCCTACCCCCATCGCCCCAAGCCCCCCTACCCCCATCGAGTTCCACGACCTCCTTTCTCTCGATATACACAGTTACACAACAGCGCGGTGGTCTTATAGTCGGTATCTTGGGGAACTGTAATCATTCTCTTCTCTCCAGGGGCCAGAGCTGGGCCAGTTGCATTGCTTGGTTCTAACTTTTTGACACTTACACGTGACTAAATGCCTACGTTGACCGAGCTACGCCATTGGTCAGTTCCATACTACACACAGTTAGTAGCGGGTTACGACCATACTAGGCTCTTCCGTCCGAGCAATGTGACTGGTTCCCCTGGCTGTGATTAGCAGCATGTCATAGTTCCGTGCAGTGCAAGTTGCGCCACACTTTTTTTTTATTTTATGAAGATGTTGGTGTGAGGTGGATGATGCGGAGAATTAGAAGACGGGGTGTATGAACAAATAATACACATAATTATACACGTGCAAGCACGCATGTGGGCATGAATTACACGCGCGCGTGCAAGTACACACAGTCAAACACACACACACACACACACTTAAGAATATATACATGTGTGTGTGTGTGTGTGTGTGTGTGTGCAGAGAGACAGACAGAGACACGGAGAAAAAATCATAGTTTGTTTATAAATGTTTGAATGAAATAAAAACCCTGACGTGTAGCGTTCAAAAATTGTGACAGGAAGCCGCTCTGTTTAGTCTGCCTTCTTGGATTTGACACTTAATTGGAAAGCTGCAGCACCCCCCCGCACCCCACCTCCCACCACCACCACCTTCACCCTCACCTTCCCCCCCCCCTTCCCCCTAGTCCCCACACCCCCAACCCCGTACACCCCATTTTGTTGGAAAAGTGGTCAAGGGGGAACAAGGGCGAATGTATTTGTGTGTGTGTGTGTGTGTGTGTTTGTGTGTTGGGGGTGGGGGTATGATCGAAGAAGCTGAGAATGTGTGTGTGTCTGTGTGTGTGTGTGTGTGTGAGAGAGAGAGAGAGAGAGAGAGAGAGAGAGAGAGAGAGATAATGCATGTGTGTGTCAAAAAGAAAAAGGTACACTATTTTTCTTAGCTTCTGCCATACACGAAACCGTCATCCTGCACGTATGTATTTGTGTGTGTGTGTGTGTTTGTGTGTGGGTGCTCAAGTGCGGTCCCTGAAAAGACCGCATGACATAATGGTTAGAAACATCGTGATGAAGGATAGTCAGTTTTCGTTTTTTCTTTTTTTTTCCCTATTGATTTATGTATATAGACTGATTCATGTACAATATCATTAAAATTTTCTATGCATGCATCGGGGGGGTGGAGGGGGGGGGAAGAGGGGGGGGGGGGGAGGGGAGGGGGGGGAAGAGGGGGGGGGGGGTGAGGGAGGGGGGACGAGAAAATAGTAACGTCAGTGTCTGCTGGTATTGGAAACGCTGTTACGATATATTGTTTTTCTAAGTATTGAGTTTTATTGTTCTTTCCTTTTCGCACAAAAGCAGAGCAATAGATAGATGAATAAGTCCATGGATGAATGGATGAATGAATAAATAAATTAAATGAATACATAAATGATGATAATAAGAAGAAAATGAAAAGTAACGACAACAACAACAAATATAAAAATTTAAAAAAAGAAAAAAAGAAAAAAAGATATCAAAACCAGTCGAAATCGGGAACGAAAAAAAAGGCGCAAACATTACAGTGATGTCTATCTTGTAAGTAGGTATTCTTTTCATCGATATATGAAGTTTCATACGATTTAGATAAGGGCAAGGAGGCGCGCACACACACGTATACGCCTGCGCGCACACACATACATACACCCCCCTCCACACACACACACACAAACACACACACGCACGAACGCACACAAACTCACCCACGCACGCACACACACACACATGAACACACAACAAACACACACACGCACGCGCGCGTGCGCGCACGCACGCACACATATACATTCACAGAAACCCTCTCTCTGTCTTCAGTCTTTCCCCACCTCTCTCCCTGTTTCCGTTTGTCTCCCTCTCTGTCTTTCTTTCTCTGTCTCCCTCTCTGTCTGTCTGTCTGCCTCTCTCTCTCTCTCTCTCTCTCTCTCTCACTCATGCCGCCAAAGTCTCGCCATCAGCCCAAATCTAATTACCTTCATCATTTCGCCGACTAGACGTTCAGATAACTTTCAGTTCCACACTGCTGGCTCTTTACCCAGCGACTTGGCCGTGCTTTTCATCTTTGGCTATCGTTTTACACGTACGGGCGTCATGTTCATCAGATCGGATGCAGCTCTGCTTACCGCTTTGCGCTGACTGTAAAACATTCTGCTTCCGACAAGATAGAAAGAAAGAAAGAAAGAAAGGTCAGTGCCTTTTTCACACCGGAGGGAGGTGGAACAGAGAGGAAGAACCGAACGCAGCGAACCAATCTAGTTTCTCGCTGAATGTTGTCATCTAAAAATAAGTGGTTTTTTTTTTTTTAAAGACATCTGAAAATAAGTATGTGGTTTTGTGGGGGGTTGGGGGTTGTTAAAATCGGTGTTGAGGGAGACGACTTTGGATCAAGGACAATGTTTATCTCAGAAAAAGAAGGAAAAAAAGAAAAACAAACCCATTGGATATAGGCCTACAAGGGTAAAAAATGAAAGAGAAATATATATATATATATATATATATATATATATATATTTTTTTTTTTTTTTTTTTTTTTTTTTAAGGCAAACAAAACATTGCGACTGTGCAAGTGGCATGATTACTGGATATGATTTAGTGGATATAAAAGAGCAACTGAATTGACGTGTTGTTTCTGAAAGCCTGTCGTTCAAGGATCTCTGTAGATCTGGAGAACACGGCTACATGTTGCAGTGTGCTTGAGGCGATGGCAACGCGACGTCTCCTTTACAGTGGACTGAAAAGAATTTCTGAAATAATCAAGATACACCAGAGTAACATGATTTAAACAGTGAATTTCTGAAATAATCAAGATACACCAGAGTAACATGATTTAAACAGTGAATTTCTGAAATAATCAAGATACACCAAAGTAACATGATTTAAACAGTGAATTTCTGAAATAATCAAGATACACCAAAGTAACATGATTTAAACAGTGAATTTCTGAAATAATCAAGATACACCAAAGTAACATAAACGGTGTTATCACCTCAAATATCAGAGTCAATTTCATCACGCTGAAAAACAGAATTAAAAACAAACAAACAGAAAAAGATTATTAACTTTGTTGGTAGGCGTGAGTAAGTTGTCTTGCTCTCAACCTGAATATGCTTGGTTCGAATCAGCCAGTATGTCTCTTTCCCTCCAGAAGCTTTATAAAATTTAATACAAAACACAATTTTAACTTTTTTTTATATTTTAATTTCATAAAGTGTGTATCACAAGTGAGTCTGGAAGGCCTTGCCTCTCTTGTTAACAATGTTTTTTTGTTTGTTTTTTGTTGTTGCAGACCAGTACGATGGTATGACCAAAATGCAAAACCACAGTTCTGTAGAGAGTGAGATACATAATCCCTGGACACCAGTGAAGATCTGAACAGCTAGCTGTGTGTGTGTGTGAGCTTTCCGCCGTGTTCGCTGTTTGGCCTTGCGTTGCCGACACCTCTGTGATGCCGTCCTCCTCGAACTGCTGTTATCTTTAACTTGCAGACAGAAATAATAACGGATCCCTGCTCAACCCTCAGCCGAGTGACGTAAAGTGCCGATGCAATTGTCTTTGTCGTCAGCACTCGTTCTAAAACATTCCATGGCGGCGATGGTTCAGATTCTCATCCGTTACACAGAGTGACGAGATCTATTCAAGAGAAGATCGGTCTAAAGTCAATTCAGTGAAGCGTTTTGCACTCAGGCAGGAACGTTCACGTCAGTTCAGGCCCTGAGGGAAAATGCAATCAGATAAAATGAAGTAGAGTAATATTTCCGTAAATTAATAGATAAGTAACTATATTAATGAATTTCCCGCCGTGTGAAGCGGTATCAGCTGGGGGTGGGCGATGCCAGCCGGGGATTGCTCATTTTCTTTTGGAAGTCTCGACTGAGGTTTCATTTTTTTTTTAATTCATAATTTCGCTCTGTTTTGCCATATTTATATTGACTTTGATAACATGAAAGACGTGCCGGTCAGTTCTACATTGATTTCTCAGTAATGAGACACACAATGCGTGTAGTTTAAGATAGTTTTCGAGGATAACGGCAATGTTTTGAGGTTAACGGCGCCATTGACAACAACGGTACTTGATGCTGAAGGGTTGTTAGGTGTGTTGTCGGCGATAAGGACAGACGGTCGGAAAATGGCTGTTATGCCGTGTGTGTGTGTGTGTGTGTGTGTGTGTGTGTTGTTATCAACGATCATTTTTGTTGTTTACTGTCTTTCCTAAGCAGACTGGATGGGAGAGCGAGAGTGAGACAGAGACAGACAGACAGAGAGATAGGGGAATGGGGTAGGTATATTTATCAAGCAGATTGAATATTGCATGTGATCTTACCCCCTTCCTCTGTCTGTGTGTGTGTCTGTGTGTGTGTGTGTGTGTCTGTCTGTCTGTCTGTCTGTGTCTGTTTCTCTCTATCTCTGTTTCTCTCTGTCTCTGTCTCTGTCTCTCTCTCTCTCTCTCTCTAGCATAATTATCAAATGCGTTTTCTCCCCCCCTCCTCCCCCCCCTCTCTCTCCCACTCTCTCACTCTCACTCAGTCAAGTCAGCGAAATCTAATTACCTTCATAATGTAGCACCGTTCAGACAGTTTACATTTTCTGTTTTCTATCAGACGGCTTGCCTGCCTTTCATCTGCCGCTATAATCCAACACATATGGCTGTATGTACAGCACGGGTTTTTTTTGTTTCTGTTTGTTAATGTGTGTGTGTGTGTGTGTGTTTGCGTGCTTGCATTAATACGTTTTCTGCTCGCCTGCTCATTCATGTCACTCGACAGAAGCAGAGGAAATATGGGTCAATGCCGTGCACACAACTGACGTGACTGAGAGGTGTTTTAATTAATGTTTCACCCTGGTTCGTCTATCAGCAAATTGATTCGCCAACCTTTTTTTCGTTTATGGAGTTGGTTGCTCTCTCTCTCTCTCTCTCTCTCTCTCTCTCTCTCTTTCCATGTCCTCTCTCTCTCTCCCCCTCCCTCCCTCTCTCTCCATGTCCTCTCTCTCTCTCCCTCCCTCTCTCTCCCTCTCCCCTCTCTCCCCTCTCTCCATGTCCTCTCTCTCTCTCTCCCTCCCTCTCTCTCCCTCTCCCTCCCTCTCCCTCCCTCTCTCTCTCCATGTCCTCTCTCTCTCTCTCTCCCTCTCCCTCCCTCTCTCTCCCTCTCCACTCTCTCCTCTCTCTCTCTCTCCATGTCCTCTCTCTCTCTCTCCCTCCCTCTCTCTCCCTCTCCCTCCCTCCCTCTCTCTCCATGTCCTCTCTCTCTCTCCTCTCCCTCCCTCTCTCTCCCTCTCCACTCTCTCCTCTCTCTCTCTCTCCATGTCCTCTCTCTCTCCTCTCTCTCTCTCTCCATGTCCTCTCTCTCTCTCCCTCCCTCTCTCTCCCTCTCCTCTCTCTCTCTCTCCATGTCCTCTCTCTCTCTCCCTCCCTCTCCACTCTCTCCTCTCCCTCTCTCTCCCTGTCCTCTCTCTCTCTCTCTCTCTCTCTCTCTCTCTCTCCCTCTCCACTCTCTCCTCTCTCTCTCCATGTCCTCTCTCTCTCTCCCTCTCCACTCTCTCCTCTCCCTCTCTCTCCCTGTCCTCTCTCTCTCTCTCCCTCTCCACTCTCCTCTCTCTCTCTCTCTCCATGTCCTCTCTCTCTCTCCCTCTCCACTCTCTCCTCTCCCTCTCTCTCCCTCTCCACTCTCTCCTCTCCTTCTCTCTCCCTGTCCTCTCTCTCTCTCTCTCTCTCTCTCCCTCTCCACTCTCTTCTCTCTCTCTCTCTCTCTCCATGTCCTCTCTCTCCCTCCCTCTCTCTCCCTCTCCACTCTCTCCTCTCCCTCTCTCTCCCTGTCCTCTCTCTCTCTCTCTCTCCCTCTCCACTCTCTCCTCTCTCTCTCTCTCCATGTCCTCTCTCTCTCTCCCCCTCCACTCTCTCCTCTCTCTCTCTCTCCATGTCCTCTCTCTCTCTCTCTCTCTCCCTCTCACTCTCTCCTCTCCTCTCTCTCCCTGTCCTCTCTCTCTCTCTCTGTCTCCCTCTCCACTCTCTCCTCTCCCTCTCTCTCCTGTCCTCTCTCTCTCTCTCTCTCTGTCTCCCTCTCCACTCTCTCCTCTCTCTCTCTCCCTGTCCTCTCTCTCTCTCTCTCTCTCCCTCTCCACTCTCTCCTCTCTCTCTCCATGTCCTCTCTCTCTCTCTCTCTCTCCCTCTCCACTCTCTCCTCTCTCTCTCTCCATGTCCTCTCTCTCTCTCTCTCTCTCCCTATCCACTCTCTCCTCTCTCTCTCTCATGTCCCTCTCTCTCTCTCTCCATGTCCTCTCTCTCTCTCCCTCTCCACTCTCTCCTCTCTCTCTCTCTCCATGTCCTCTCTCTCTCTCTCTCTCTCCATGTCCTCTCTCTCTCTCTCTCTCCCTCTCCACTCTCTCCTCTCTCTCTCTCTCCATGTCCTCTCTCTCTCTCTCTCTCCCCCTCTCCACACTCTCCTCTCTCTCTCTCTCCATGTCCTCTCTCTCTCTCCCTCTCCACTCTCTCCTCTCTCTCTCCATGTCCTCTCTCTCTCTCTCTCTCCCCTCTCCACTCTCTCCTCTCTCTCTCTCTCTCCATGTCCTCTCTCTCTCTGTCTCCCTCTCACTCTCTCCTCTCTCTCTCTCTCCATGTCCTCTCTCTCTCTCTCTCCCTCTCCACTCTCTCCTCTCTCTCTTCATGTCCTCTCTCTCTCCCTCTCCACTCTCTCCTCTCTCTCTCTCCATGTCCTCTCTCTCTCCCTCCACTCTCTCCTCTCCCTCTCTCCCTGTCCTCTCTCTCTCTCTCCATGTCCTCTCTCTCTCTCTCTCTCCCTCTCCACTCTCTCCTCTCTCTCTCTCTCCATGTCCTCTCTCTCTCTCCCTCTCCACTCTCTCCTCTGTCTCTCTCCATGTCCTCTCTCTCTCTCTCTCCATGTCCTCTCTCTCTCCATGTCCTCTCTCTCTCCCCCTCTCCACTCTCTCCTCTCTCTCTCTCTCCATGTCCTCTCTCTCTCTCTCTCTCCCTCTCCACTCTCTCCTCTCTCTCTCTCTCTCCATGTCCTCTCTCTCTCACTCTCCTCTCCACTCTCTCCTCTCTCTCTCTCTCTCCCTCTCCACTCTCTCCTCTCTCTCTCTCTCCATGTCCTCTCTCTCTCTCTCTCTCTCTCTCCCTCTCCACTCTCTCCTCTCTCTCTCTCTCCATGTCCTCTCTCTCTCTCTCCCTCTCCACTCTCTCCTCTATCTCTATCTCAATGCCAGTCACAACCAGCTAAAAAACGTTAACTCATTGCAGAGACGAACAGCTAAACTTATTTTACCAGACCACTCCCTATTAACAGATGAAAAATTAACAAAACTGGAAATATTACCACTATACAAGCAATTCGACTACAATAAAATGGGCCTCATGTTCAAAGTACACAAAAACATGTCACCACCATACCTCAGTGACCTTGTTCAACGGGCATCAGAGCGTTACGATTCAGATAATTATATTCTGCCTCGTGTGCGCATCCATTTGTACAAATCTAGCTTTGAATTTTTTGGACCATCTGTTTGGAACTTTCTTCCTTCGTTCATTAAGACGTGCATTACGTTCCTTCAAATCAAGCATACGAGAACTTCTGCTCCACAAACAATAGGCCCACAAAGCTTTTTTTAAATTTTTTTTA
>NC_134895.1:2351075-2366176 GCF_041734735.1 Babylonia areolata | reverse complement strand
GTCTTTTCAATGAAGCGTTTTGCACTCAGGCAGAACGTTCACGTCAGTTCAGGCCCTGAGGGAAAATACAATCAGATAAAATGAAGTAGAGTAATATTTCCGTTAAATTAATAGATAAGTAACTACATTAATGAATTTCCCGCGTGTGAAGCGGTATCAGCTGGGGGTGGGCGATGCCAGCCGGATTGCTCATTTTCTTTTGGAAGTCTCGACTGAGGTTTCATTTTTTTTTAAATTCATATTTCGCTTTGTTTTGCCATATTTATATTGAATTTGATACATGAAAGACGTGCCGGTCAGTTCTACATTGATTTCTCAGTAATGAGACACACAATGCGTGTAGTTTAACATAGTTTTCGAGGATAACGGCAATGTTTTGAGGTTAACGGCGCCATTGACAACAACGGTACTTGATGCTGAAGGGTTGTTAGGTGTGTTGTCGGCGATAAGGACAGACGGTCGGAAAATGGCTGTTATGCCGTGTGTGTGTGTGTGTGTGGTGTGTTGTTATCAACGATCATTTTTGTTGTTTACTGTCTTTCCTAAGCAGACTGGATGGGAGAGCGAGAGTGAGACAGAGACAGACAGACAGAGAGATAGGGGAATGGGGTAGGTATATTTATCAAGCAGATTGAATATTGGCATGTGATCTTACCCCCTTCCTCTGTCTGGTGTGTGTGTGTGTGTGTGTGTGTGTGTGTCTGTCTGTCTGTCTGTCTGTTTCTCTCTATCTCTGTTTCTCTCTGTCTCTGTCTCTGTCTCTCTCTCTCTCTCTCTCTCTCTCTCTAGCATAATTATCAAATGCGTTTTCTCCCCCCCTCCTCCCCCCCTCTCTCTCCCACTCTCTCACTCTCACTCAGTCAAGTCAGCGAAATCTAATTACCTTCATAATGTAGCACCGTTCAGACAGTTTACATTTTCTGTTTTCTATCAGACGGCTTGCCTGCCTTTCATCTGCCGCTATAATCCAACACATATGGCTGCATGTACAACACGGGTTTTTTTGTTTCTGTTTGTTAATGTGTGTGTGTGTGTGTGTTTGCGTGCTTGCATTAATACGTTTTCTGCTCGCCTGCTCATTCATGTCACTCGACAGAAGCAGAGGAAATATGGGTCAATGCCGTGCACACAACTGACGTGACTGAGAGGTGTTTTAATTAATGTTTCACCCTGGTTCGTCTATCAGCAAATTGATTCGCCAACCTTTTTTTCGTTTATGGAGTTGGTTGCTCTCTCTCTCTCTCTCTCTCTCTCTCTGTCTCCCCCTCCCTCCCTCCCTCTCTCTCCATGTCCTCTCTCTCTCCCTCCCTCTCTCTCTCTCTCCCTCTCCCCTCTCTCCCCACTCTCCATGTCCTCTCCCCTCTCCCTCCCTCTCTCCATGTCCTCTCTCTCTCTCTCCCTCCCTCTCTCTCCACTCTCTCTCTCCATGTCCTCTCTCTCTTCCCCTCTCTCCCTCCCTCTCTCTCCATGTCCTCTCTCTCTCTCCCTCCCTCTCTCCATGTCCTCTCTCTCTCTCTCCCTCCCTCTCTCTCCCTCCCTCTCTCTCCATGTCCTCTCTCACTCTCACTCTCTCCCTCCCTCTCTCTCCCTCTCCCCTCTCTCCTCTCTCTCTCCCTCTCTCCCTCCCTCTCTCTCCATGTCCTCTCTCTCTCTCCCCCTCCCTCCCTCTCTCTCCCTCTCCACTCTCTCCCCTCTCTCTCTCCATGTCCTCTATCTCTATCTCAATGCCAGTCACAACCAGCTAAAAAACGTTAACTCATTGCAGACACGAACAGCTAAACTTATTTTACCAGACCACTCCCTATCAACAGATGAAAAATTAACAAAACTGGAAATATTACCACTATACAAGCAATTCGACTACAATAAAATGGTCCTCATGTTCAAAGTACACAAAAACATGTCACCAGCATAACTCAATGACCTTGTTCAACGGGCATCAGAGCGTTACGATTCAGATAATTATATTCTGCCTCGTGTGCGCATCGATTTGTACAAATCTAGATTTGCATTTTTTGGACCATCTGTTTGGAACTTTCTTCCTTCGTTCATTAATACGTGCATTACGTTCCTTCAAATCAAGCATACGAGAACTTCTGCTCCACAAACAACAGGCCCACAAAGCTTTTTTTAAATTTTTTAAAATTTTTATAACCACCTAAAAAAGACCAAAATCATGCTTTTTTCGTGAAGTTTGTATCTATACCTACATGCAGTGAATTTATTTTATTTCTACCTTTGTGCTTTAATGGGTTTTTTTTAAATTTTTTTTTTTTTACTTCGCCTGCATATTGGATGCTGTTACCTGTAACATCTGCATCAGCAAATTAATCACATTTGTATATGTGCAATGGTAAAGTTGTGCTTCTCTGTTTTCTTTATGTCCGCTATATGTTTCTCACTTCGGTCATGTCTCTATGTCTCTGTATGTGCATAAGTATGTGTGTGTGTGTGTGTGTGTGTGTGTGTGTATGTATGTTGGATGGAGAGAGTGTGTGCATGTGTATGGATATGAATGTATGAATGCGTTCGTTTTATTACTTTTTACGATGTTAATGATGATGATGGTGATCATTCTTCGTTGTAGTAGCAGTAGATGTAGCAGTGTTAACAAAATTATTATTGTTGTGTCGTTATCGTTAATGTTGTTATTGTTGTCACAAGGACAGATTGGAAGACTGGGCGATGGCTAAAATCTTTATCCTTGAGTAATAAAGTTTTTGAATCTTGAATCTCTCTGTATGTTCTCAGAGATTCGAGATTCAGGCCATAGCCCCATTTGAAGAGGGGGCAACAACAAAATTTCGTTTTGTATGTGTCATCGTAATTGTTAATACAATCAGTGCAGCGTATTCCATAACAAGATAGGCAAGGCCTTCAAGACTCACTTGTGATACACTTAAAAAAAAAAAAAATCTAATCGTTAAAATATGTTCTGTATTTGTTATTATAAAGCTTCGCGTAAAAAAAGAAAAGAAAAAAAAGTCCTAACCAGATTCGAACCCTGCGTGTTCGGGTGAGGAGAAACTGCCTTATCCATTACACAATCGTGACTCCTTAACTGACGTTCTAAAATTTAACATTTGAACATACTTTTTTAAAGGGAGATAAATCGATTGCGGTATTCGCAGTGAGAACGCTGTTTAAATCATATTATTCTGGTGTATCTTGGGCATTCAAAAGATCTTTAAGGGCAATCAAAAAAAAAATCTTTTTAATGGCTATCACCGCAATCACACTGCAACATTTAGCCGTTTTCACTAGATCTAGATAGATGTACAAGTTTAGTTACACCCGCCGGGAATGTAGTACGACACGGTCGATTTGATTTCTCTTTTATGTTCATTCTAGTTTTATAGTTTTAAAGTTGATATGAAAATTTAGTATTTTATTAAACTAATAACATGTAGAGCCAAGTACAAGTACTTCTAAACGTCGTAAGAAGTGAAAAGGACTTCATTTTGAGAAAAGTCAAGACTGGAAATTTGTTCCTTTCATCGTGATCAGTTCATTGGTATTAACTCGCATGGTTTACAATTTTAAACTGTGAATTCTGACTGATTCTGTGGATATTTTTATGGCAGTTTGGGGCATAATCCAGTAAGTGATGAGGCGTTCACAAATCTTTCTCTGAATAAATATTTAACGGTCTCCTTCTCCAACTTTCCATCACATGTTATCATGTATTGTCGATTGAAGATAGGATTGAACAGGGCAGGTCAACAACTTGAAACAAAATGGCGTCGTTCGCGTTCGCGAAGAATATGAGCACGCGCTTTGAATGTGTATAAATATGTGTACGCAATTGATTTTTGCCCATGACCTTAAGGTCTCGGCCAATAGATCTGTAAAGTCCACTCGTCGTATTGATTTTAGTATTTTCCGAAAAAGACCACTTGGGCGAATGAACATAGTGAAAGCCCTGTACACTGAGAGTAAAACACACAAGCTTTTTATGTATTGAGTATAATTTCAAAATGTAATGTTTAAGATGAGAAAGATCAGTTTAAAGCAAATTAAGTCCCCTAGCATTAATTACAGAATAATTTCCCTTTTTACTATTTGCACCGAAACGATTGCAAAATAAATAAAACTTCCATGCTTAGCAAAAGAAGTTCCTGTTTGAACAAAAAATGATAATAATGACTGCTCTTTTTGTTGTGTCAGAATATCAGATCAAAGTGCCAAGTTTAGAGAATACAAAAAATATAAATATAACAGTAAATGCAGTCTGCATATAATTTGGCTTCATTTTTTATTTTTTTGTGCCCATCCCAGAGGTGCAATATTGTTCCAAACAAGATGACTGGAAAGAACTGAATTTTTCCTATTTTTATGCCTAATTTGGTGTCACCTGACAAAGTATTTGCAGAGAAAATGTCAATGTTAAAGTTTACCACAGACACACACACACACACACACACACGGACACACAGACAACCGAACACCGGGTTAAAACATAGACTCACTTTGTTTACACAAGTGAGTCAACAAGCTCTAATAAAACCAGGATACAAGTGTCTCTCAAAGAGAGAGAGAGGAGGGGGGGGGGGGGGGGGGGGCACAAAAAAAGGCGAAATTGGATTGGTGGGCCGTAGGCGAAACGGGACGAAGATTCAAAACTCTTTTAACAGGCTCTGTTGTGGCTTCAGAAGGTCGCGTCCGTGTCCCCAAGGATGGTTCAGACTTTCAGGGCTTTCTTGGTGTTTTTCTCACCCCGGATCCCCCACCCCATGCTGTAAACATCCGATACTAGTCCTTGCATCGTATGGACCAATCAATTCTTACCGACTTTTTTTCCTCTATATAACTGGTCTCAGCATATCCACAATACCTCTTCTTATCAGTGTTTGAGGATCTGATTTCCTTACAGGATGATTCCGACACGTACGCATTCATTCATTCATTCATCACCGCGCGACTGCGCGCGCGCGCGACACACACAGCACACACACACACACACACACACACACACACACACACACACATACACAGATAGACGCGCGCACACACACACACACACACACACACACACCGATAGACACACATACACACCGATAGACACACACACACACATGCGCACACACACACACACACACACACACACACACACACACACACACACACACACTCTCACACACAAACACACACACTCACAAACACACGTGCGCGGACGAGGAAAAAAAAAGAAAAAAAAGAAGAAGACGGGATGGATTGGTATTGACTTGTATGCAGCCAACAGGATGGATTGGCATTGACTTGTATGCAGCCAACAGGATGGATTGGCATTGACTTGTATGCAGCCAACAGGATGGACGCTGGATGATTTATTCTCTTTATCTGGGGAGAAATAACCCAGCGCTAGGTTTATAAAAAAAAAAAAAAAAAAAAAAAAAAAAAAAAAAAAAATAGGGAGAGAGGGTAGAGAGCAAACGGAAAAGGAAATGAGTCGATACGAACTTTTTAACAAGGGTAATGAGATAAGCAATTAAAACTTTTTTTTTTTTTTTTTTTTTACCTTTCCGTTTCGCCCAACCCTGAAAAACAGACAGACAGACAGAGTGACAGGCAGGCAGGCAGGTAGACAGAGGGACAGGCAAACAGACAGGCAGACAGAGAGACCGGGGAAGGAAAGAGCACTCTCTGATTCACGATCTGACCTTTTAAGATTTGATTCCCTTTCCGGGTCGGCTATTGTGCGCCTGTGAAGTCTCTCTCTCTGTCTCTCTCTCTCTCTGTCTCTCTCTCTCTCAAACTCTGTCTGTCTCTGTCTCTTTCTTGTCTCTCTGTCTGTCTTTCTATGTGTGTCTCTGTCTCTCTCTCTCTGTCTCTTTTTCTCTCTCTCTCTGCGTCTTTGTCTGTCTGTCTTTCTCTCTGTATATCTGTCTTCTATTTTTTCTTATTTTGCTTCTTCTTCTTCTTTATTTTATTTTTATCTTTTTTTTCTCTCGTAAAAGCGGAAATGTGCCAGGTGTGTGAGGTCTGTGGACAGAGTGTAGTTTCGTGAGTTTTTATTTTATTTTGTTTTATTTTCACTTTAAACTGCCGGTTTTCCCGTCAGCATTTTCGCTTCACTTGCATTCAGTGCTGTTGTATACATGCGTGAGGTAGGTGGGGTGAAGGTGTGTGTGTGGGGGGGGGGGGGGAGCGGAGGGTGTAGGGGGGGGGGGGGGGGGGTTGTGGGTGCTTGGCGGGAGAGGGGGGGGGGTGGAAGAGAGAGGGTAAGATTTCCGTTCCATTATTTTATTTTCGTGAGAGAGCGCTGGTAGAAAGAAAGAAGAAGAAGAAGAAAAAAGATTGGCTGTGAATAAGGATTCTCTGGTTACCGCTGGCTCTGTTTTTATGTCTGTTTTTTGTGTTTTTGGTGTCTTTTTTTTATACTTTACTATCTGTCTGACCTGTCTGTGTTTGTTCATGTCTGTATATCTTGACTGTTTCACTGTGGCCTGTATGCCTCGTATGTCTGCCTGTCTGTCTGTTCTCTTAGTGTCTGTCTTTCTTTTTTCTTTTTTTTTCTTCTTTTTTTTCACGACCAGTCGATTTGGTTTATAGTCTTGTAGATTGTCATTATTAATGATCTAGGATCTTCCCCTCTCCCTTCCATAACCCAACCCCCACCCCCCACCCCCCAAGCCCCCACAAGACCCAGCCACTCACATACCTCCTCTCCCGTTCCCCCTCCCCAACCACCCCACACCTTTACCCCATCTAGTTAGTTACCCACACAGTATTCAACAGCACTGAGTGCAAAGTGAAGCCAAAGTGTTGACGGCCGGGAAAACCCAATAATGACCCACCCCCTCCCAACCCCTACCCCCACAAAACCACACTCTGTCTACCGACCTTGCACTCCTGCCACTTTTCCACTTTTCACGAAAATGAATAGATGAATAAATGTATAAGTAAATGAATAAATAGATAGCTGAATAAATGAATCGATAAATAAATTAATAGATTAAGAAAGAAAGAAAGAAAGAGAGAGAGAGAAAGAAAGAAAGAAAGAATGTGAGAATTGAAGTGACATAGGGGAAGCGAGAGAGATAGAGACAGAGAGACTGACACTGACACACACACACACACACACACACACACACAGAGAGAGAGAGAGAGAGAGAGAGAGAGAATGGTAAACGAATGTATGAATGAATGAATGATTCTTTAAAAATGAATGAATGAATCTTTAATTCCCAACGGTGGAGATATTAGCACATTGACCGGTTTACACACACACACACACACACACACACACACACACACACACACACAGAGAGAGAGAGAGAGAGAGAGAGAGAGAGAGACAAGACAAGACAAGACAAGACAAATAGTTTACTGAACTGGGCCATCTGCCCATGCCAAAGCAAACAGTGGGGTAGGGGTGAAGATCAGACGAAAAAAACCCCAGCGTATATTGCATGCCAGGGGTTTAGAATTTCATAATCCATCCATGTAGCACGATCTTAACTGGAATGCCTTATTAATGCAGACTGCGACTTTAATTGCGTATTTCACGTTTGATAGCAGTAACGCTAATCTGAACACAGATGGGTGGTTGTAACATTTTTTTTTTTTTTTTAGGAATAAGCTGTTCTGTAACCTGTTGGTATCTGGGACAAATGAGCATGAAGTGGATTTCTGATTCATAGACACCCTCACAGAAAGGACAATCCAAACATTTATCCTTAGCCTCACGAAAACGGTTTAAATGAGATTTTAATGGTGACACACCAAGCCTTATTCTTGTTAAATATTTCCTGATTGCGATATTCTGTACAACCAAGAGATAGTGAGATAAAGAGTAGTTTTCTTTCAAGAGAGAGAGAGAGAGAGAGAGAGAGTACAGTCCCACTTGACATCAGTACAAGGTCACACCGACCTTTTCCCAGGAGGCAGGGTTGAGGGTGAGGAGGAGGGGTGGGTATGGAAAGAACAACAACAAAAACAACTTGTCATCAGTACTTTTTTTTTTTTTCCCCTCGCCAACAACAGATGAAAGCGATTGTGGTGAAAGTCTGAGCGTATCGACTGACCGCTTTTTTTTACCCCCTCTCTGTTACAGACTGCCGGAGTCCGTTTCCGCGTCTGTCTCTATCTCTGTCTCCCTCCCCCCCTCTCTCTCTCTCTGTTTAAGTGTTTGTCTTTCTTTCTTTCTCTCATTCCACACCCTTCTCTCTGTTCCTTTGTCAGTCTCTTCCCTCTGTGTCGCTTTTCTCTATCTACTTTTTGTATTTTTGTCTTTCTGTCTGTATCTCTCTCTCTCTCTCTCTCTCTCTCTCTCTCTCTCTCTCTCTCTCTCTCTCTCTGTGTCTTGCTCTCTTTCGTATCTCTCTCTGTCTGTCTGTCTGTCTCTGTCTCTCTGTCTGTCTCTCCCTCTTTTGTTTGTTTGTCCCATAGTGTTTTTCTCACTGTGCCATCCGTCTCTCTAATTTCTCTCTTGATCTCTGTCTGTCTCTCTCTGTCTGTCTCTCTCTGTATTGTCTGCTTCTCTCTCTCTCTTCCTCCCTCCCTCCCCCCTGTCTCTCTCTGTCTGTCTCTCTCTGTATTGTCTGCTTCTCTCTCTCTCTTCCTCCCTCCCTCCCCCCTGTCTCTCTCTGTCTGTCTCTCTCTGTCTATCTCTCTCTGTCTGTCTCTCTCTGTATTGTCTGCTTCTCTCTCTCTCTTCCTCCCTCCCTCCCCCCTGTCTCTCTCTCTCTTCCTCCCTCCCTCCCCCCTGTCTCTCTCTCTCTTCCTCCCTCCCTCCCCCCTGTCTCTCTCTCTCTCCCTTCCTCCCTCCCTCCCTCCCCCCTTTCTGTCTCTCCCTCTCTGTGTTTCCTTCAATCCCCATCTTATGTCAGTTCCTTCCTCCCTTCCTCTGCCACACACCTCCTTCCTTCCCTCCTTCCTGATCTTCACCCCCTCTCTGCAGCAGTACAGAGCAAGACAAGAGGAGGAAGACAGAAAGGAGACAGGAGGGAGGAAGGGAGAGAGAGAGAGAGAGAGGGGGGGGGGGTAATGCGGGGGTGGAGGGGAGGAAGTCTGTGTGTGTGATGGATGTGATTTGTAGCCGTGTCGAGTCCTGCCCTATCTGCCTTGACAACACACTTCCCTGGCTTGTAGTGCTCGTGTTCGCACCCTCGTGAGTGTGTGTGTGTGTGTGTGTGTGTGTGTGAGGGAGGGAGGGGGGGTGGTTGTAAGAGGGGGCTTGGGTTGTTGGTTTTTTGGTGTGTGTGTGTGTGTGTGTGTGTGTGTGTGTAGAGGTGGGAGGATGTGTGCGTATATATATATATATATATATATATATATATATATATATATATATATATATATATATATATATATATATAATATGTGTGTGTGTGTGTGTGTGTGTGTTGGTGTTTGTGTGTGTTTGTTGGTGTGTGTTTGTTAGTGTGTGTGTGTGTGTGTGTGTGATTGTTGGTGTGTTTGTGTGTGTTTGTTGTGTGTGTGTGTGTGTGTGTGTGTGTGTGGTGGGATGTGGGACGTGCTGTAGGGTGTGATATTTATGCTGTGTGCATGTTCGTGTGTGTATTGTCTGTGATATGCTTGTCACGGCCTAATTGTGTGTTTTATGTGCGTGCGCGCGCGTGTATGTGTATGTATGCGTACGTGCGTGCGTGTTGTGTGTGTGTGTGTGTGTGTGAGAGAGAGAGAGAGAGAGAGAGAGAGAGAGAGAGAGAGAGAGAGAGAGAGAGAGATGCTTCGACTGAAGTAGATACTTGCTTATACAGCATATTTTGTTATTTCCTGTATGAGAAAAACTGAATATGCCTGAAGGTGGAATTCAACAGACCCCCACCGCCCCCCTCCTCCCCCGTTCCCCCAGAAACAGATACGAAAATCGCATGCGTATAGAAACAAATCATGCGAAAACTGACATGCGAAGAAAGAAAAAAGAAGATGATGAAGAAAAGAACCTTTGATCCGTGAACACGAACAATTTGCCGCGCCATGACATCAGTACAGTGAAGGTGTGTCGGGCGGAAATGAGAGGTTTGGAATGCAGCAGTCCTGTTGCTACGAGAAAAGAAACAAACAAGAAAAGAAGGAAATGCGAAGCAAAGTTGAAGCATCAATTCTGAGTGAACATCAACCTTGTTAAGAAAAACAAAAACAAAAAAAGCTCAAACAGCATATGAAGCAAAGATGAAGCATCAGTTCTGAGCGAACAAGAACCTTGTTAAAAAAAAAAAAAAAATAAAAAAAAGCAAACAGAAAGCTCAAACATCAGCAGTGCGCTTTCCACCAACAAGCGTTTGTTTATCAGAGTTGTGTTGTTTGCTTCTAGTTCCATTTATGCATACTGTGGCATGTATATACATGCGTTTGTGTGTGCGCTCGTTGCCGTTTTCAGTAATTGTTTTCGTCTTTTTTCTTGTTATTATGTTACTTCCAGTTTCAGTTTCTCAAGGAGACGTCCTTGTGTTAGGGGACAAATCCATCTTAAGCTACTACACCACTGTTCAATCACCGATATGTGTGACGGGACATTAAGCAAAATTCCTCCCACATCTGTTTAATTAAGCAGATGTGGGAGGAATTTTGTTTAATGTCCCGTCACACATATCGGTGCTTAATTAAGCAGATGCCTGACCAAGCAGTAGAACCCGAACTTGTCTCATTGAGGCTTTGAGTGTGTACATGCATGTTTGTGGACCTGCCAGTGTGAATTTCTGTTACACAACTTTGCCACAAGACAACTCTCCTTTTTTTTTTTTTTTTTCCAGTACGCCAAGTGCGTGCCGCACACGGGACCTCGGTTTATCGTTTATGTATGATAATAATGATAATAATAAATGATAATAATGATATTTATGTAGTGCTGAATCTTGTGCAGAGGCAAATCAAAGCGCTTTCGCACCAGTCATTCACACGCATGCATAACTCGAAAACTGAAGAAACTGAAGACAAGGAAGAGGCAAGGAAGGGAAGGGAGCTATCTTGGGAAGAGGTGGGTTTAAAGGCCAGACTTGAAAGAGCTGAGTGTCTGATAATTAGGGCAGCTCTTCTTAAGCTCTTCTTAAGCAGAGCACGTCGCCACATTGCAGCGCCACCTTCTCCCCCCCCCCCCCTCCCCACGCCCCCGCCTTTCTGCCTGCATGTGTATTTGTTTTCATTTCAAAGTGGATTGTCTACATCTTTTTTTTTTTCCTTATACCACTGAGAGACAAAACCCTTTTGTTGCCGTGGGTTCCTTTACGTGCACACCTAAGTGCATGCTGCACACGGGACCTCCGTTTTATCTTCTCATCTGAAATGATTAGCGTCCAGACCGCCACTCAAGGTCTAGTGGAGGGGAGGATTTTTTTTTTTCTGGCAAGTTTGAGGTTCGATCCTATGCCCTCAGATTCTCTTTATTTCGTAGGCGGACGTGTTACCACCTGGCCACCACTGCACACACACACACACACACACACACACACACACACACACACACACACACACACAGAGTGAGAAAGAGACAGACAGACAGAGAGACAAAGAATGTGTGTGTGTGTGTGAGAGAGAGAGAGGGTGAGAGGGAGGGAGAGAGAGAGAGAGGGTGGGAGGGAGAGAGAGAGAGAGGGTGAGAGGGAGGGAGAGAGAGAGAGAGGGTGGGAGGGAGAGAGGGAGAGAGAGAGGGTGGGAGGGAGGGAGAGAGAGAGAGAGGGTGGGAGGGAGAGAGAGAGAGAGGGTGAGAGGGAGGGAGAGAGGGTGAGAGGGAGGGAGAGAGAGAGAGAGGGTGGGAGGGAGAGAGAGAGAGAGGGTGGGAGGGAGGGAGAGAGAGAGGGTGGGAGGGAGGGAGAGAGAGAGAGAGGGTGGGAGGGAGGGAGAGAGAGGGTGGGAGGGAGAGAGAGAGGATGGGGGGGAGAGATGAGAGAGGGAGGGAGGGAGAGATGAGAGAGGGGAGGGAGGGAGAGAGAGAAGAGGGTGGGAGGGATGAGAGAGGGTGGGAGGGAGAGAGAGGGTGGGCGGGAGAAAGAGAGAGAGAGAGGGTGGGAGGGAGAGAGAGGGTGGGCGGGAGGGATGAGAGAGAGAGAGGGTGGGAGGGAGAGAGAGAGAGAGAGGGTGGGAGGGAGAGAGAGAGAGAGGATGGGAGGGAGGGAGAGAGAGATGGGAGACACGGATTAAGATTTTTTTCGGCAGGTCTTATTCTTCCGGTCTGTCATTGGCAGTCTACGCACATCCGTTGCAAACAGTGCGCACGTGCATGAAGAAACTATGAATAGAGGGGAGAGAGAGGGACAGAGAGAGGGAGCGAGAAGGTGAGAGGGAGACAGGGAGAAAGAGAGAGGGTGTGTGTGTGGGGGGGAGATGGGATAGAGGGAGAGAGATATAGAGAGACAAACAGAAACAGAGAAAGAGGGAAAGAGATGAGGGTAGGGAGCCGTATAATTTACCCTGCAAAAAACAAAACAAAAAAAAAAAAAAAAAAAAAAAAAGAAGAAGAAAAGAAAAGAAAAAAAGGCAAACTGGCGGAAAATGAGCTGACAAGAGGAATGCTGTTCTGCTGTAAATGCAGTTAGCGCGCGATTGTGATGACACAACAGATGACTTTGCGGGGCCAGCCAGTGTACTAAGAATAATAAGAAAAAAGAAAAGAAACAGAGAGAGACGGGGATGGGGGAGGGGGGGGGGGTTATAGGAAGGGGGAGCAGGAGAGGAAGAGAGAGCAGAAGAAAGGGAGAAACAGAGAAAGAAAGAGAGAGAGAGAGAGAGGCACAGAGACACAGGGAGGGTGAGCAGGAGAGGAAGAGAGAGCAGAAGAAAGGGAGAAACAGAGAAAGAAAGACAGAGAGAGGCAGAGGCACAGAGACAGAGAGGATCAGAGAGAGAAACAGACAGACAATGAGAGGCAAACAGAGAGAGAGAGGCACAGAGACAGAGACACAGAGAGGGTGAGCGGGAGAAGAAGAGAGAGCAGAAGAAAGAGAGAAACAGAGAGAGAAAGGCACACACAGATAGAGACAGAGAGAGAGTGACAGAGAGACAGACGGAGAGAGAGACAGAGAGAGAGAGTGACAGAGAGACAGACGGAGACAGAGACAGAGAGAGAGTGACAGAGAGACAGACAGAGAGAGAGTGACAGAGAGACAGACGGAGAGAGAGACAGAGAGGCACAGAGAGAGATGTGGGTACAGAGAGAGAGGCAGAAAGAGAGACAGAGAGTGAAAGAGAGAGAGAGAGAGAGAGAAGGTTTTGTCCTCCGGCTTGCCAACTGCAGTGAACTCCTCTCTCCCCACGTACACATACACTTCACTGCTCCCACACTTGTTTCCTGCTGCTGGGATGCCAGAGACAGTTCCGCTGTTATAAATAGCGTCCCCCACCCCCCTCTCACCCCCACCTCCTGCCCCCCACCCCTACCCCCTCACCACACACACACACACACACACACACACACACACACACATATATATATATATATATATATATATATATATATATATACCCAGCCATCTGCAAGAAATTTAGCTCTCGTAATTTCCTCTTGTCTGTTGTCTGTTTTTTTTGTGCTTTGTGTGTGTGTGTGTGTGTGTGTGTGCGCGCGCGCGCACGCGTGCTTGCGTGTATGTGTGTGTGCGAGCGTACATGCGTGTGTGTGTTTGTGTGTATGTGTTCGTGTGCGTGTGTGCGTGCGTGTGTTTGTGTGTGTGAATGTGTGTGTGTGTGTGTGTGTGTGTGTGTGTGTGTGTGTGTGTTTCCTGGTGTTTTTGACGTTCTTTCTGTATCTCTTCCTGTTGTTCCTGGTGAAACACGGTGTTTGCTGAACAAACACCCCCCCCCCCCTCCTCTCGCCTTGTTCCGGTCTTTAACTCCGGGTGTTTTCTTTTGTTCATTGTTCCAACCTTTCCATTTAACCCCCAGGGAAGGAAGCTATAGTTGGATTTTTTTTTTTCGTTCGTGGGTGGCATCTCACTTTCAAACAGGTTTCTACTGGTGTGTTTTTATGGCATATAGCTGTTATAAAAAGGTCTTTTTATTTTAAACTCCCTTTTATTTAAGCAGTCGTATTGGGTTCTTTTCTTTTTTTGTGGTACGGACCTGGTGTGTTCGTATGTCCATAACCCACCGAACACTGACAATGATTACTACAAGATATTTAACGTGCGCAGTCCAATGTCTTTTAAAATTCACACGAACGAGGTGAAATGGGACAAGGGCACGGCGAGCATTTCTGCTACTTGGGGAGGAAAAAGACTTCATCCTTTTTCTGTCTCTGGTGTTGGCGAGATTCGAACTGTGCACCCCTCAAATTGCTCTCTGGACCGACTTTCAGCGCTGTGGCCACTCAGTCATTCGTCCCCGTCTTCTTCTTCTCCTTACGTTTTCGTCATCATCGTCATCATCATCATCATCATCATCATCACCTTCTTCTTCTTCTTCTCCTTCTCCACCTCCTCCTGCTCCTCCTCCTCCTTACGTTTTCGTCATCATCATCATCATCATCTTCTTCTTCTTCTCCACCTCCTCCTGCTCCTCCTTCTTCTTCGTCTTCTTCTTCCTCTTTCTCTTCTTCTTCTTTATACATTTGATAATCAGATGAATGATTTTCACGGACAGTAATTTATAGATCAGAGGTAACAAAGATCAAAGGTCCTACGGCCATGGGCCAAACGAATTCACATCCACTTTTGTCTGGGGCTCGGTTCAGGATGGTGGGGTCCAGTTCTGTCCTGCCACCGTTTTAATTTAACCTCCGCCTGACCGAAGGAGTTGAGTGAAATGGGAGTTTGACTGGGAAGATCAAACCGGGCGCCAATGTTGTTTTCTGGCCAAATTCTGCAGAGGAAATCCACTCTGACAGGTTCGCAGATATAATATGCATGCATGTACTCGAGGCCTATCAACCGAGGTCTCGTGTGCAGCACGCACATTGCCGCATTGAAAACCAACCCATGGCAACAGAAGTTTTGTCCTCTGGCTGAATTCTTCAAAAGAAATACACTCGAATAGGTACGCGCGCGCACACACAAACACACACACACGGTCACTGTGAATGTTGGATTTTTTCAAATATTTGTTCAATAGTCAATTGGGTTGTTAAAAACCATCTATCTTTTTTTTTAAGTTGGGAAGTTATATTTGACTCAGATTGTTGTAAATGTTGTGATATTTTTTCCCTT
>NC_134895.1:2333575-2343575 GCF_041734735.1 Babylonia areolata | reverse complement strand
CTTCCCTCAGTCACATCCCCCATCTCTTTTATTCTTTTTCTCTGCTCTCTCCCTCCCCCCCCCCTCTCATCCCACCCCCTTCCCTCCAACCTGTTATCTGTCCCCTCCTCTGCCTAACTGTCCGATGCTCTTCCATTCCTTCACTCTATCTTCCATTCCTTCACTCTATCTTCCATTCCTTCACTCTATCTTCCATTCCTTCACTCTATCTTCCATTCCTTCCCTCTATCTTCCATTCCTTCACTCTATCTTCCATTCCTTCACTCTATCTTCCATTCTCTTCGTCTGCCTCCCCATCTCTCCCACTCACCAACTTACCCCCTCCCTCCCCCCGTTTTCTCTGTTTTATTTTTTTCTCTCCCCCATCCTCCCAACACACACACACACCCTTTTTTTTCTTTCTTTTTTCAAGTCAAGGTCGAACTTTCCTGGAAGCACATCAAGGGGGTGCTGGTGGGGGCGGGGTGGGTGGCGGGGGCCCAAGTGTTTCTTTCCCTCCCCTCTGTCTCTCTCTCTCTCGTTCTCATTCCCTCTCTCTCTCCCTGTCTATTACCCATCCCCGAATCTAGACTCGTTGATGGGTTGGGTAATCGTTTTGGGTTTTTTGTTGTTGTTGTTTGGGTGGGGGGGGGGGGGGGAGGGGTTGTTGGGAGGGGGGGGGGGAGTGTTTTATTCTTCCTTTGTGTGTGTGGTGTGTGTGGGGGTTGTTTCTGTTTTGTATTTTTCTCAGTGACGGGGCAGAAGCGGAAAGGGATGGGGTATGTTTTTGGGGGTTTTGGTTTTGGTTCTTTTTTTGGAGGGGAGGGGGGGGAGAGAGGGGGGGCTGGGGAGGGGGTTAGAAAAGCGGATAGTGGGGACGGGGTGGGGTGGAAGAGGGAGGGGGGAGTTAGGGGGTAAGAGGGAGGAGGGGATGATGAAGTGGGAGATTGTGCGCGTGCGTGGAGAAGGCAGGTGGTGGGGACTGGCGGGGTGGGGGTGAGGGGGTGGGCGGAGGTCTGGGGTTGGAGTGTGCAGGGTGATGTTGGCAACAGAGATTGATTGACGTCTTCCGGGACCGTGTGTGTGTGTGTGTGTGTGTGTGTGTGTGTTGTATTGTGTGATATGTGTATGAATGTATGTATGTTTACGTGTCTACCTGTCTTGCTGAATCTGTCTGTCTGTCTGTCTGTCGTCTCTCTGTCTGTCTGTCTGTCTGTCTGTCTGTCTCTCTCTCTCTCTCTCTCTCTCTCTCTCTCTATCCACAGGCTTTTAAAAATGCTAAAGTGTTGCCAGTCTTTAAATATGGTGATCCGTCTGACCCTACTAACTACAGACCTATATCAATATTGTCCACATTATCCAAACCCCTCGAAAAACATATCAAACTTAACCTTCAGTCACATTTTAACAAATATGATTTATTTCACCCCAATCAAAGTGGCTTTAGAAAAAAATATTCCTGTCATACTGCACTGACTAATCTTGTTGAGGAATGGCATTTAAACATTAATGATAACTTACTTACTGGGTCTGTTTTTGTTGATTTTGCAAAAGCCTTTGATACAATAGATCATAAACTACTTTCGAAAAAGTTAGTCATGTATGGCTTATCATCTGATTCAGTTGAACTGATATCTTCTTTTCTTGATAATAGGAAACAAGCGGTTATCCAAGCTTCTAAAATGTCCCCTCTTTTGTCAGTTAATTATGGTATTCCTCAGGGATCAGTTTTAGGGCCTATTTTATTTTCAATTTATATAAATGATCTTCCACTTCACGTTTCATCCTCTTGCGAACTTTTCGCTGATGATACAACACTCCATCAAAAAGACACAAATGCCAATACAGTATGCACTAAGTTGCAGAGCGATATTGATAAACTTATAAACTGGACTGAAATGAACCACATGGCAATTCACCCACAGAAGTCTAAATTTATGTTAATCACAACCAGACAAAAACGACAAAATATCAAATCTAAAATAAAAGGGCTCAAGGTACTTGATAATGATTTGCTGGAAGTTAGTTCTTATAGACTACTTGGTCTTACACTTGACAATAACCTTTCCTGGTCTTATCATATCTCTGCTTTATGCAAGAAGTTATCGAAAAAAGTATTTCAGCTCAATAGAATTAAACATTTCCTTAATCAACATACCCGTAAGTCATGCATACATCCAACCTGATATTGACTATGCATCAACATGCTGGGACGGGGCTAGTAAAAATTGCTTAAAACCTCTTGAAAGTATATACAGACGTTCCCTTAAGCTCATTCTCCTTAAATCTTCTATTCAAGCAAATGACTATGTTGAACTAAATATTCTCCCCTTTCATCTTAAATGTCGCTTTAACAAGGGTGTTTCTTTATAGGAAATTCCCGGAAAGAATCATTCGTAACAAGAGTACCATTTTTACCCCTCGTCCCAGAACTAACCTTTTCATGTCCTCTCTCACTTATTCTGGTGGTAAACTGTGGAATGAAATCCCCGAGTATCTTAGAAATAGATCTACTGTAGCATCTTTCAAAAAATCGTATCAAAAATATCTGATGCAACAAATGTAATTAGTACCAGCAAAATCAAAGCATATGATGAGATCCTAGTAAGCCAACGTACTTTAATTGTTCTCCAACAGTGTGTAAGCAAGGAAAATCGGCGAGTGTAAGTATGCGTGTGTATCTCTGTGTACTTGTGTGTTCGAGATTATGTGTATGATGCCTGTGTGTGCACACACGTGTGTGTTTGAAGATTTTCATGTGGTAATGTTTTGTATGCTTTTCATGTTTCCGTAATTGTAGTCTTTGATTCATCCATTTATGTAACTATTATTATCTATTTGGTTTGTTCTATGTCATTTATTATTCATACTTATTTCATTTATTACAATGTGTGTATGTGTGTGTATGCGTGTGTGAGGGCATGGTGTAAAGAAGCTTCCAGCTTATCCATTTTACCCTCAATAAAACATTTGTCATTGTCATTGTCTCTCTCTCAACTTGGGGGGCATCGTTTGCTTTCAGGGTTTTCACTATATCTGTTTAAGTTGTGGACACAGAATCGAAAACGAACACCACTTTATTTTTGTTTGCCCATTATTCAGTGACTTGAGGCAGAAGTTCCTAAAAGATTTCCTAAATTTACCCATAAGCATAATGTTAGAGGGGAAAAACGATAACTTAAGTCGTCAAGTTGGCAAATTCATTTTCCATGCTGTAAGAAGGAGACAACAAATCAATGCAAGTTAACGGATTTTGTCAATACCGCCCCGAGAAATGTGTTTCTCGTATTTTCATTGAACCTTGAATGCCAATGTTATTGGTAGTTTAGAATGTATGCCGTGCAGTGAATTAACTTTATATTCAATCTGGAAAATGACCTCATACTTAATAAGAAAAATTAGTTCGTATATACTGTGTTTAAAATGAAGTCACTTCATAGTCTGTAAATGAGCTGCTGGATTACCCATCTCCTCTTCCCCCATCCCTCTTCCCCCATCCATCTTCCACTTCCCCAATGTGTATGTATGCCTATGGCCGAAACACATTAAACCATCTGAATCTGAATCTCTCTCTCTCTCTCTCTCTCTCTCTCTCTCTCTCTCTCTCTCTCTCTCTCTCTCTCTCTCTCTCTCTCTCTCTCTCTCTCTCTCTCAGGAACATATTCCCATAAATGAAAGGTGTGAAATGTACTGAGGGTTTAGATAGAGAAAGAAAGAGAGAGAGAAGCGGGGAAAGAGAGACAGACAGACATGTACACATACATAGATATATGCATACATACATGCACACTCTACACAATACAACACACGCACACACACACACACACACACACACACACACACACACACACACACACACACACACACACACACACACACACACACGCACACACACACACACACATCAACCCACCTACCCACCCCACCCCCACACCCCCGCACACACACGGAGAGAGAGAGTGAGGGAGAGAGTTGAGCACACACACAAAAAAAGTGAAAATCAAATAAACAAATAAATAGATAAACATGTGGCGCGGCAGTTTTCTTCTGCTTCTTTATTGCCTTCTTCCTCGTGTGGTGTGTAACGGAGTCCTCAACACTGCTCTCAAAATCCGCGTGGGATATAGCGTTTCCCAAAACACCATGTCACACACAAACGCACGCACGCACGCACACAAACAAACCCCAAAACTACGGTAAACAGACGTTTGTAGAAAAGCGTGTTTACATGTGAAATTAGCTATCGTCAGCATGGCATCGGTCTTAATTGTTTCCGCAGCTGCATGGGCTGCTGCTGTAATGGAAATATCGCCATCAACCTGGTCCGCTCTGTGCTCCTTTTTGAACTCTCTTTCTTTCTTTCTGTTTTTCATTCTTTCTTTCTTTGTCTTTTTCTTCTTCTTCTTCTTCTTCTTTTCCATCATCATCATCTTCTTCTTCTTCTTCTTCTTCATCATCATCATCATCATTATCATCATCGTCTTCTTCTTTTTTCTTTTTCTTTCCTTCTTTCTTTCTTGTTTCTTGTTCTGTACCTCCTCCTCCTCCTTCTCCAGTTCTGATTCGACTTCTATTTCCAGGTGTGGTATGTATGCACTGAGCGGAGTTCAGCAACCGTGTAGCGAACATGTGAACTTCCTCGCTCCACCCATGTTAGAATGGGCGGTACATGGCTTCAAAGGGTCGGGGGAGGTTAAAACGGTGGAAGGAGTGGGTTAAACCACGCCTGTCTAATAAACCCAGGCCCAGACTCAGTGGATGTGAATTTATTTGTTCCGTATGGCCTCAACAAGGATATAAGACCTTTAATCTTTGTTGCTTTTATTGTTCCGTACTGACCCGGAAACTCTGTAATCGTGTGCAGATCATTGCCCTTTGTGACTGGCTGAAGCTGAACTGTCATTCAACATTTCTGTCAGTTCAGTGTCAGTGAGCAGTCCGTCAAAAGTCGTTCCAGAAGAAACAACAATGGATCGATACTTAACGCTTCGTGTAATTAAATCGAAAAAAAAACTGTGTCTGGCCGTACGTTCGTGCTTTGATGTCAGAAGTAGATTTTGAGAAAGAGGGGGGTAATAGAAGTGGTGAGAGAGAGAGAGAGAGAGAGAGAGAGGACACATTTTGACAAATGACAATTTTTTTTTTATATATATAGGCAAATAGTGTTTCTCAGCTCTCTCTCGAGAGAGACAGACAGACAGACAGAGGAGGGAGGGAGAGGCATGCTACTTGGTGTGAAGTGAAGGAAATTACCTCTGGGGTGTAATGACAGCAAGCGTCACATTGGCAGAGCAGATGGGCTGGGTTGTAGCGTTTACTTTCTTCCTTTCTTTCTCTTTTTCCTTTTTTTCCATTCTTTTCTTTCTTCCTTTCGTCATTTCATCCTTTCTTCCTTCATCACTGTCATTTTTTCTTTCTTTTTTTTCTACATTTCTTTTCTCTTCCCTTTTTTTGTCCTTCCTTCGTCCCTTCCTCCCTCCTTTCCAACCTTTCTGTTGGTCTTCTTTTTCTCCCTCCTTTTTTTCTTTCTTTCCTTTCGTCCTTCCTTCCTCTCCGTCCCTTTCATTCTCTCTTCTTTCCTTCCTTTCTTCTTCTCTTCCTTGCTTTATTCCTTCCTTCCTACCTTTTTTTCTTTCTTTATCTCTTCCTAAATTCCTTTCGTTCTCTCTTCCTTCCTTTCTCCCTACCTTCTTTCCTTTCTTTTTCTCTTCCTTCCTTCCTTCTGTGTTTCTTCCTTCATTTCTTCTTCCTTTCTTTCTCTCTTCCTTTCTTTCTACCTTCTTTTCTTTCTTTCACCCATCCTTCCTTCTTTTCTTTCTTTGTTTCTTTTTTCCCCACCATTTTTCCTTCCTTCCTTCCATCCATCCTTCCTTTCTTTCTTCATTCCTTATCTTCCTTCCTTCATTTTTGTCTGCATTGCTTCCTTCCTTCATTCATCCCTACCTCCTTCCTCCCTCTCTTTATTTCTTTCTTTTGTTCTTTCTTTCAGTTCTTTCTTTTCTTGTTCTGTCGGTGATTTTTTTGTCTGCTTTCCTTGTCGCGTCCGACGCTGACAAATTGCATCACACTCGATCTCTTCAGAGAGCGGAAAGTTCGCGCACTCGGAAGAATCGGAGTTGATTTCTGGAAAGATAATGATGGTGAGAAGGAATGTGGATTGTCTTCTTCTTTACCATCATCGTCATCATCGTCATCGTGACCGTCATATTCTTCTTCTTCTTCTTCTTCTTCTTCTTCTTCTATGGTGAGAAGGAATGTGGATTGTCTTCTTCTTTACCATCATCGTCATCATCGTCATCGTGACCATCATCTTCTTCTTCTTCTTCTTCTTCTTCTTCCTTCCTTCCTTCCTTCCTTCCTTCCTTCCTTTCTTTCTCTCTTCCTTTCTTCGGAGTCGATTTCTGGAAAGATGATAGTGACAATGATGATTATGATGATAATGAAGGAAGGATGAAAGAAAGGAAAGAAGGTAGAAAGAAAGGAAGAGAGAAAGAAAGAAAAAGGAAGAGAGAAAGAAAGAAAAAGGAAGGAAAGAAGGAAAAGATTGTTCATAACGCATGCCGACAGTATTTAAAATCAATATTTTGTTTCCAGTTCCAACGTACATCAGAGTTATTCAAGATGAGTTTCTCATTTAATGGAAGCATAGAATGGAACATGCTTCCAAAGACATGTCGTCAAATTCCAGCCATATCTCTCTTTAAAACAAACATAAGAATATTTCTGTTCGACACTTTTGATTAACCTACTCGCGGTCTTTTGCCATGATGAATGAAAAATTGAATATATGTGTGATTGTGCTTGCAAATGTAAGTGCGTGTGTGTGTGTTTAGTCGGTGGTCGTGAATGTGTACGTATGTGTTTATTTGCTTGTTTTGTAATGTGTGTATCTGCACGTGTGTGTGTGTGTGTGTGTGTGTGTGTGTGTGTGTGTTTTGTGAACCTTATTTGTATATGTGTGTGTATTTGTGTGTGCGTTGTTGTTGTTGTCTTCAGTTTAACGTCTTTCCACTTGAAGTGATATTAGACGGGAAAAAAAAAAAAAAAAAAAAAAAAAAAACCCGTGGGGGTAGGGGCTGTGAGAGGGGGAGGGGTAAAAGTGTGTGTATGTGTGGAGGGTGAATAGGGAGAGACAACGCTAGGAAAAATGGAAACGTTATAAACGCCAACATCAAACAAATATAACATCTATAACAAATGTCCTATAGGACTATGCAGCAAACCTTCTGCAATAACAAATAACATATTGGAATTGTTAATAACACATTCAAAAGAACTTTTGGTGAAGTCTGGCAAAAAACATTTTAGATTCTGACATTCGAATATTACATGGTTGCTAGAAATATGTTCTCCACATATGCATCTGACATCTTTGCTGAACTTTGTTACAAAAGCGTTCAGTTTTATCCTGTTTGATAATGTATGAATCTGCCTTAATCTTATTGAATTACTGTATGTATTTGACTGATCGATAGTTCCCGGTTGTTGACCATTAATTACACTATGGTTTAAAGCTTTGCCGTTTTCTTGGTATAATTCTCTGACTTTGTTCCACGATGTTTTTTCTAGTATTCGATAACCCTCTTGTACAGATAGAGGCACATAAAGTTCTATGGTTCCCTGTTCGTTCTTTGCACCTTTTCTTGCAGCCCTGTCAGCCCATTCATTGTAGAGAATACCAAGATGTGAAGGAACCCAGAAAAACGTAATATGTGTTCCTTTCAAGCTTAAAAGATGTAAAATGTGGCTGATTTCTAGTATGATTTTAGATTTGTTCTTACAATTTGGTGAGTTTAAAGCACATAATACAGATTTGGAATCAACGCAAAACAAGACTTGTAGAAGGCAAATTGGAAGATCAAGAATATGATTTAGAGCCATAAGAACAGCAATAAGTTCAGCAGTGAATATTGAACGATTTTTACCAATATAGTATGATCTTTCCGTTTTCAGTTCTGGTATAACAAAAGCTGAACCTGCTTGGCCATTGTCTAATAGTGAGCCATCTGTGTAGATCTGTAAATGATCACGGTATCTATTTTGAAGGTGTACTCGGACTTCCGTTGCCATGATATTCGGATTTTCATTCTTTTTAATGTCAGTATGATTAACATCAAAATGTGCTTTATTCATCTCCCAGATGGGGTATGGACTTACGGTCTTCTGTGTGTCTACGTCATCTGAATTAATTTTAGATTTTTCGAATAGGTTTGACACAAACGTGCCAATGGGTGTTAAATAAGATATGTTTTTAGCTCTTTTGGGGAAGCTGTTTTCGGATGTAATTTTTACTTCCTCTGATGTATAATTTTCAGTTGTTGAGCTTCTCAGTACGTATTTAGCACATGCGAGGTTTCGGTATTCATCTAAAGGTAGTACTCCTATTTCTTTGTATGTTCCGAGGGTCGATGCATGGAAAGGTACACCAAGGGCAAGTCTATATGCTTTGCAGTCTATGCTTTGAAGTTTCTTTAGCAAATATTTTGGAGCATTGAAAAAGACTTCTTGTCCATAGGATAGTTTGGATCGAATAAGTGATGATGATAAATGTTTCAAAATCGTTGTATCTTGTCCCCAGTATTGTTTACTCACAATTTTGAGTAAGTTTAGAGATTTTCTTGTTTTTGTTAATATATATTCAATATGGCTGTTCCAAGTTAGTTTTGAAGTAAGTATCAATCCTAAAAACTTAACAGTATCTTTATACTGAATTGTCTCATTTTCAATCTTAAATGTTGGTAACTCTTCTGGGTTTGTACCATTGTTAAAAAGCATAATATGTGTTTTTTCTGATGATAATGTAAGACCATTATCAGCAATATATCTATTTAATCTATCTATTTCTCGTTGTGTGTGCGTGAGTTTGCGTGTGTGTGTGTGTGTGTGTGTGTGTGCGTGCGTGCGTTTGCGTGTGTGTGTGTGCGCGTTTGCGTGTGTGTGTGTACGTTGTGTGTGTGTATATGTGTGTGTGTGTGTGTGTGTGCTCGTGTGCTTGCGTCTTTACTTGTCCAAAGGGGAAGGCAGGTGATGGAAGATAAGCCCAGTGCTTTCCCCTGCTGTGCACTTGTCGACATGTCTACACGGTCATGCTCATGTATTTCCACAACCTCAGCTCTGAAATACTTTTTTTCCTTCACATAGTTTCATTCACACCCCCTCCTTTCCTCCTCTTTCTTTCACACTCTCCCCTCCCTAACCCCTCCCCCCTGCCCCCTCCTCTCTCTCTCTCCCTCTCTCCGTCTGTTCCTTTCCCCCCCTCTCTCTCCCTCTCTGTCTCTGTTCCTCTCTCTTTCTCTCTGTGTGTGTGTGTGTGTGTGTGTCTGTGTCTCTGTCTCTGTCTCTCTCTGTCTCTCTCTGTGTGCGCTCTCTCACGTCTTGCCTTTCGTGTGACAGTCAGAGACAATAAAAATTATTTACATTAATTCTCAAAGCAAACATGTTCGACCAGAACGAATTCTACGAAGTCCACATGCTTTAAAAACATCAACAACAACAAAACCACAAAAACAACGAAAAGTGAGTCGCGTTTGATATAATATTTATTCGGGTCCAAACTGATTTAGAAGGCTGTTTATGTGTCATGAAAACGTGATGTTAATCTACAAATAAAAAGCTTCCGTTTCCGTAAAGGAGTTGTTTACTTTATATATATATATATATATATATATATGTAGATTTCATGGGAAACATTTGCAGATGTGGGAACAGAATAATGGCGCTGGCGTCTGATTTTATATAAACATTTATTCACAAGGACATGATGTTTATAACCTTTAAAAAAAATGATAAACCAACCATTGACGATAATATTGTAAAAGCATCTGTGTACACAGACGTCTGCCTTTGTGGCAGTTTGCTCAAGGAACGGCGGTGTCTTATGGACTTGGTGTGGTGTTAATTGGACTTGTTTGTAAAAGCAGTTTCAGGATAAGTGGGTTTGTTTTCCTTTTGATTTGAGAGATTGGGAAGATTAATTCAGTCTGTTCTCTCTCTGTCTGTGTCTTTGTGTCTGTTTTTTTCT
>NC_134895.1:2308575-2326075 GCF_041734735.1 Babylonia areolata | reverse complement strand
GGTGATCTTTTCTGACATAATTTTGAATTCATTCTTGTTGTATTGGGTGTTTGTTATTTTCCTTTTCACGAGGGGAGGATGAAAACAAGCCATTTGTGCTGATTCTTTTTTTTCCCCCTCAGTTAAAAGGTTTGTTCGTTCGTCCGTTCATCCCCAACCCTCCTCCACACACACACACACACACACACACACACACACACAGAGGAAAAACCACAAAGAAGCTGCTACTTGGGTCGAAAAGCAAACACAACACGACGAACGAACGAATAAAATGTTGTATGTGTACTATCCAAGGAAAAAACCCAACCAACAAACATAATCTAATATCGTAACTTGATGCAAAGCAATGCAATAGAACCCTGACGCAATGCTTTGCAACGCCACACAACACAGCGCAACACAACACCACTACAATAGAGACACACACAAAAAAGGCCCTAAAAGAAGGCAGTTATGAATGCAATAACCCTCCTGACTAGTCATAACCCTCGTGAGTCGTCACAGTTGGAGCTAACAGCTTTCTGTCTATTAGCTCTTTCGTGGGAGCTTTCCCAGCGCCGCCGTTGATGATGATAACAGAAGATAATTGAGCTCGTCAGTCCAATATCCTGTTCGTTTGTGCCCCCTCTTCGTGTGTGTGTGTATGTGTGTGTGTGTGTGTGTGTGTGTGTGTGTGTGTAGTGGTGTGAAGTGTTTCATCACAGGGTGTTTTATGTGCGACATATGATCCTCCTTCCCTCCTTCCCTCCCTGCTGCTTCTCGGAGTGAAGATGTCGACATTGGTGCCTTGGCGTTGTTGTTTTTTGTTGCTTGTCTTCTCTGCGTTTCTGAATACATGTTGGAGTGGATTTCATTCATTCATTCATTCATTCATTCTTCTTCTTCTACTTCTTCTTCTTCTTCTTCTTCCCTGTCCATGTTCCCCACCCCCACCCTCTCTCTCTCTGTGTCCCTCTGTGTGTCTGTCTGTCTCTCTTTCTCTCTTTGTCTGTCTCGGTCTGTCTGTCTATCTTTCTCCCTCTCTCTCTGTCTCTCTTCCTTCTCCTCCTCCTCCTCCTTCTTCTTTTACCTCTACTACTACTACTACTTCTTCTCTTTCACTTCCTCCTCCTCCTCCTCCTCCTCTTCCTTCTTCTTCTTCTCCTTCTTCTTCTTTTCTTTTGCTTCTTCTTCTTCTTTCTTCTTCTTCTTCTTCTTCTCCTTCTTCTTCTTCTTATACTACTTTTCTTTTGCTTCTTCTGCTTCTGCTTCCTTTACCTCTTGCTGTTCTTGTTTCTGCTCATCATCATCGTCCCATACCAAAAAGTAGCTCCGTTAATTTAAAAAAAAACCCAAAGGCAAATTTGTCTTTCTTCATGTCTTTGCCATGTTGTTGAACTCTTAACCGTCCGAGAGATAAAAAAAAGATGATTGGAGTGATGTTCCCCTCATCAGATGTAACCCCTCACCCCCGTCACCCCTGCTACCCCCCCCCCCCTTTTTGTGCTGTCCGTGACCCGTGGTCCCACGGGTGGCATTGGGTGTGTAGCTGAAGCTCCCTGAGGTAAGCACCCTGATAAACGATTGCGTTGGCACATTGAGAGTTCAAAAGGGCCCTAAAAGAAGGCATTTATGAATGTAATAACCTCCTGACTAGTCATAACCCTCATGAGTCGTCACAATTGGAGCTAACAGCTGTCTGTCTGTTAGCTTTTCGGTGGGAGCTTTCCCAGCGCCGCCGTTGTTGATGATAAAAGAAGATAATTGAGCTCGTCAGTCCAATATCCTGTTCGTTCGTGCCCCTCTTTTTTTTTCTTTGTGTGTGTGTGTGTGTGTGTGTGTGTGTGTGTACTGGTGTGAAGTGTTTCATCACAGGGAGATTTATGTGCGACATATGATCCTCCCTCCATCCATCCCTTTTTGACTCACTTGTGTAAACAAAGTGAGTATATGTTTTAACCCGATGTTCGGTTGTCTGTGTGTGTGTCTGTGTGTCCGTGGTAAACTTTAACATTGACATTTTCTCTGCAACTACTTTGTCAGTTGACACCAAATTTGGCATAAAAATAGGAAAAATTCAGTTCTTTCCAGTCATCTTGTTTAAAACAATATTGCACCTCTGGGATGGGCACAAAAAAAAAATAAAGATTGAAGCCTAATTATATGCAAACTGCATTTACTGTTATATTTATATTTTTTGTATTCTCTAAACTTAGCACTTTGATCTGATATTCTGACCCAACAGCTAGAGCAGTCATTATTATCATTTTTTGTTCAAACAGGAACTTCTTTTTGCTAAGCATGGAAGTTTTATTTATTTTGCAAACGTTTTGGTGCAGATAGTAAAAAAAGGAAATTACTCTGTAATGCTAGGGGACTTAATTTGCTTTAAACAGATCTTTCTCATCTTAAACATTGCATTTTGAAATTATACTCAATACATAAAAAGCTTGGATTTTTTTTTAAGTGTATCACAAGTGAGTTTTGAAGGCCTTGCCTCTCTTGTTGTTATTTTGTTGTTGTCGTTGTTGTTTGTTACTTATTTTGTCTGCGTTTCTGGATACATGCCAGAGTGGATTTCATTCTTCTTCTTCTTCCGTTCTTCTTCTTCTTCTTCTTCTTCTTCTTCTTCTTCTTCTTCTTCTTCTTCTCTTTCACTTCCTCCTCCTCCTCCTTCTTCTGCTTCCTTTACCTCTTGGTGTTCATGTTTCAGCTCATCATCACCGTCCCATACCAAAAGGCAGCCGCCGTTAAAACTCCCCAAACACAAATTTGTCTTTCTTCAACTCTTTGCCATCGCGTTGAACTCTTAACCGTCCGAGAGATAAAAAGATGATGGAGTGGTGTTCCCTCATCAGATGTACACCCCACCCAACACCCCTTTTGGTGCTGCCCGTGACTAGTTCGTGGCTCCACAGGTGCCACTGACTTTCTTTCCCGGAGGAAAGCACCCTGAAAAACGATTGGGGTGGCCCGGTGAGGGTTCAAATCTTCGCCTGGAATTCCATCATCTGTGATTTATTGCCGCGTCTGACGTGGCGTACTTTTACATCATATCATGCACGTGTAGGTGTTTTAACCCTCCCTCGAAACCCCCCTCGTCCCCCCCCCCCCCCCCCCCCCCACCCCCCCCCTTTTTTTTCTTCTTTTTTTTTAAGCTCACGTCATGTTGGTACATTGATCGGAGTTCAAGGTCCCGCTTCAGCACAGTTGTGCACAAACATACGAATTGTAGATGTAAACATATATCTCAACAGCATGGGTGATTGTGTGTCATTGACAAGAAAGGCTGTCGTCATCGTCAGAACAGGGAAGGGGGTGACGTTGTTTCTGTGTGCTTGTGTCACTGCAAGTGGGTCGTCATGTCATTGACAAGAAAGCGACAGGGGAGGGGATGACCCAGGCAGCGGGGCACAGTTCCACTGCAGGGCAGCACAGGCACCGTGCTGGCACCACCAGACAGGCAGGCTGCAGTGGCAGTCTGTGAGTGCCGCTTTACCGCTGCTGCTTGTGCCAGTAGAGGCGGTGATTCTTCTGGCCTTGGAGAGAAGAGAGAGGGAAAGGGGGTGGGGGGTGGCGGGAGGGAGAGAGGGGAGAGAGGGAGAGAAAGGGGAGGAGAGAGGAGGGAGAGGGGGTGGAGACAGAGGGGATAGAGGGCAGAGGAAGGGAGAGGGAAAGAGAGAGGGAGGGAGAGAGAGAGCGATAGGGGAGACAGACAGAGAGAGGGGGAGGAGGAGAGAGAGAGAGAAAGTGAAGGAGGAGGAGGAACCTCCTCTAACCCTCCTATCCCCCCCCCTCCCCCGTCAACCAGGAGTGATGGGGCGGAGGGAACAACTCTTTCTGTCAAGGGTTATCTCCAAACTGAACCGGTGTAGGTAGAAGTGGGGCAGTGAAGCGAGGTTGTAGCAATTTTTGTCTTTCCATGTGTTTGTTTTTTTTTGTTTTTTGTTTTTAGATCGGAATTGGAGGACGTCAGCGTGCTTCCTCCCTTGATTTTTTTTTTTTTTCTGTCTGCTTCTCTTCTTCTTCCTCTTTGTTCTCTTTCTCCTCTACCATCTCCTCTTTCTCTTCCTCATCCTTTTGGCAGGACGGTTAAGACGCTCACGCTCCCTATACAGAGTCCGTGAGGGTCTGGGTTCGAATCCCGCTCTCGCCCTTTCCTCCTAAGTTTGACTGAACGTCTTGTCTCTCGGATGAGACGACGAACTGGGAGGTCCCGTGTACAGCACGCACTTGGCGCACTGAAAAAGAACCCATGGCAACAAAAAGTGTTGTCCTCTGGCAAAGTGTTGTAGACGAAATCCACTCTGATAGGTACACAAATATTATATGCATGCCCTCAAGGCCTGAGTGAGTGCGTTGGGTTATACCGCGGGTCAGGCATCTACCGAGCAGATGTGGTGTAGCGTATATGGATTTGTCCGAACGCAGTGACGTCTCCTTGAGAAACTGAAACTGGAAGTCTCCTCTGAACTCTCCTCCTCTTTCAATTCCTCCTCCCCCCACCCCCCTTCTCTTCTTCATTCGTCTTCTCCTTCCTTCTCCTCTTCTTCCTTCTCCTTCTTCTCTTCTTCCCTCTCCTTCCTTCTCCTCTCCTTTCTTCTTCCTTCTCCTCTTCTTCCTTCTCCTTCCTTCTTCTTCTCTTCTTCCTTCTTCTCCTCTTCTTCCCTCTCCTTCCTTCTCCTTCTCCTCTTCCTTCTCCTCTTCCTTCTCCCCCTTCCTTCCTCTCCTTCCTCTCCTTCTCTTCTTCCCTCTCCTTCCTTCTCCTTCTCCTCTTCTTCCTTCTCTTTCTCCTCTCCTTCCTTCTCCTTCTCCTCTTCTTCCTTCTCCTTCTCCTCCTTGCGTTCCCGTGACAAGCCTGAGAATGACGTGTACATGTTTGAGATGAGGTGTTATGGTGTGACCCAATCAGTCATCATTAATGGTATTAGACTGACTTTGTCAATACATGCATTAATGGTAAAAAAAATGCTCCAAAGCCATTTCGAAACCCTGAATGTTAAGAAGAAACGTTGCTGTGTTCATAAACGTGCACACATATTCTGCACAGACAATGAAATACACAAAGACGAGCAAGCAAGCGCGCACACACACACGAATACACAGTTGCGTGCGTATGTATATGTGTGTGTTTGTGTGTGTGTGTTTGTGCGCGCGCACGCATCACCGTGAAGGCAAGCAATAAAGTATGTTTGCATTCACCAGCACGCACACACGTATACAATAGATGAAGCACACACACACACACACACACACACACACACACACACCCCGTTCATTGACAGAGAGAGAGAGACTCCGTCACGCACAGTCACCAAACTGACTTGGATGACATCTGGCAACCTTTGTCTTGTGTATCTCTGCTCCATGTCATGTGCTGAAACCGGGTTGCATGTGCAAAACAGTGCTGAACCGGCAAAAGGCCTGCACGTGCAAAGTGTAACAGTGAGTTTCTCAGTGTGGCCGTTGAGCACGGGGCATGTGTCAAACAGTTTTTTGACAGAAGCGAGCAGGGAGGGCAGGCTTGTCTCTGTCGCCCGGACGCATGTGAGTTCAGTCGCGAAGCTTTCCTTTCTCAATAGTTGTATTTTTTTTTCTCCTCTTGTTTCTTTCTCTCTCTCTCTCTCTCTCTCTTTTTGTTACTTTCTCTTTCCGTTTGTCCTTTTACACCCCCTCAACCCCCTACCCTTCCTGTGTTTATGTTGTTTAACTCTTTCCATACGAACGGCGAAGGAGACGACGTTAACAGCGTTTCAACACAATTACCATGATCAAAATATTACAAGCGGAAGGCTGTTATACTGAAGACGTGAATGTGGACAAAGAATACCACAATTCTGACGACGGAAGCTAAAGGTTGGGTCATTCAGACACCCACTGGACATCCGAGGGGTCTGTGTAGAGGAGAAGAGAGGACTGGCCGTACTGAGTGAGTTAACGTAGCCTGGGTTATTGTTGCATGGGGTGCTGTTTATGCCATTTGTCTGGTTGGGGTTTATTTTCCCCCCTTTTCGGTCTGGTCACATTCCTGTGTTGACTTGGTTCTCTCTGCCTGGCGTTGGGGGTTAGGCTGTCGTCGTTTTCTCCTTCTCGTCTTTTGGTTTTGGATTCTCTCTCAAATATGCATACATTAAAAAGCACTGGCGCACGCACAAATACACTCGCATGCATGCATGTGGGCACATGTTCACACGGCTCGTGTACACAAGACTCGTGTGCACGTGCGCAAACCATTCATCCACACTGCTCGTGCATACGCGCACGCGCGCGCACACACACACACACACATACACACACACACACACACACACACACACACACACACACATTCAACACGTACCCAGAAGCTCCAGAACAAACAACTCAACGCCAAAAGACGTTAGAATGTCTTAGCACAAGCATCAAGATTCTGATTGTGGGTTTCGAAGTAGCGGAGAACAACGTGTGTTTTTTTTTCTCCCTCCCCCCCCCCGACTTTGAGATGAACGAGAACTAAACTGACATAAAGCAATGAAGATAAAGGAACCAAGAAAAACAAACAAACAAAAACACACAACAAAACAAAACAACAACAACAACAGCAACAAAACAATCGAAGAAAGAACGAAAAGAAAATGGCAAGGAGGAAAAAATAGAAGAAAAACACGATAAGGAAGATGTCTTTTTTTCTTCTTCTTTTTTTTGTTTAAGCTAGTGGTCTTTTTTTTCCTTTTTTTTTTTAAGCTAGTGGTAAAGGCAGAGACATGTGGAAGGCATAAATGGAAAGGAAAAAGGGAAAGTTTCAGTTTCAAGAAGGTGACAGTGTGTGTGAACAGGTCCATCATAATTATATCCTACGCCACATCTGCTGGGGTAAAAAAAAAAAAAAAAAAAGAAAAAGAAAAAGAGGAGCAGTTGCCTCATGCTTTACATTCGCACATAGCCCCGCGCGCTGATTAGGCTTTAGCAACACACACACACACACACACACGCGCGCGCGCGCGCAAACACACACACACACACACACACACACACGCACACGCACACCTGTGTATGTATGTATGTATCTATCTATCTATCTATCTGTGTATGCGTGCGCGCGCGCCCGCTTGCTTGCTTGCTTATTTTCGTCCGCTACTATGATGCACTGATAGATAGATTTGATTGATTGCTAGGTAACCTAAAGAGGAAAGAACACAAGAAGAAGAAAGAAAGGGTGAGAGATGAGGGGGGAAAAACAAGAAAGAAAATGACTGGGCGTTAAAGAAAGGAAGGGAGTAGAGGAAGGAAGGACGGAAGAAGAGAGACAAACGAACAAAGAATCTCACATCGACATCCACCTGTGGAGAGAGCGAAAGAACGAAAATTTATTTGACGAGGGTAAAGGAGTAAGCACAAAGTGCTTGTTTACATCCGGCTCTGTGGGCAAGAATGACAGATGAGAAAAAAAGAAAAGAAAGAAAAAAGCGATAGTCACTCCACACAACACCAACGTCAAAATTATACAGACATGTGCAAAGATAATCATAGAACTTATGTACAATACAATAATGCAGTAAATAGCATCAAGGACAACACAGAGAGAGAGAGAGAGGAGGGGGGGAGGAAGAGAGAGAGAGGGGGGAGGAAGAGAGAGGGGAACCAGAAACGACGCGAATAATCTATCTCAGTGTCAAAGGAGGCGCTCGCCAAAAGTGTACGGACTGCTCCATAAATCAAACCCCTGAAGTTGAAAGCTGCTAGCAGTGTCTGTGGCAGTAATTATCACTGACTGGGTATGCTCCATTTTGGGCTCACTTTCTCTCTGTTCACGGACAGCTGTAAACAAGTTTTCAAGAACACCTGTATTCCGAGAAGCTGGTTGACAGATTGATTAGCAGTTGGCAGCGATTTTTATTTCCGTTCTCATATCCTCATCCATCCTCTCTCTCTCTCTCCCCCTCCCTCCCTCCCTCCCTCCATCCATCCCCCCCCCAACCCCCGTGTGTGTGTGTGTGTGTGTGTGTGTGTGTGTGTGTGTGTGTGTGGTTTTGTACTTTGTGTCTGAAGTGATCGACAGCACGAAATAATTGTTGTTGTTCTCCTTCTTCTTCTCCTCCATGTTGTTATTGTTGTTGGTCTTTTTATTCTTCGTTGTCGTATTCTTGTTATTGTTGTTTTTGTTTTTCGTCGTCGTCTTATTGTCATTATTACTATATTATTAGTATTGTTATTGTTCTTGTTGATGATGTTGTGGATTGTTTTTTATTTTTTTTTTTTTTTTATTATTATCGTTTTTATTATTATTATTATTTTTTATTTGTTGTTGTTTTTAATGATGATGACGATGATGATTATTATTATTGCTATTATTAGTAGTACTAGTAGCAATACAGTGTTGACTGATGTCGTGACCTCTCTGTGTGTGCAGGGTACCCCGGGTCCGGTAGGACCACCGGGACCAGTGGGGGCAGCAGGACCACCCGGCTTGGCGGGACCACCGGTATGTGTGTGTGTGTGTGTGTGTGTGTGTGTGTGTGTGTGTTCGTTCGTGTGTGTGTGTTCGAGTGTGTGTGTGTGTGTGTGTGTCTGTGTGTGTGATATTCGTGTGTGTGTGTGTGTGTGTGTGTGATGATCGTGTGTGTGTGTGTGTGTGTGTGTGTGTGTGTGTGTGATGATCGTGTGTGTGTGTGTGTGTGTGTGTGTGTGTGTGTGATGATGATGATGATCGTGTGTGTGTGTGTGTGTGTGTATGATGATCGTGTGTGTGTGTGAGATGATCGTGTGTGTGTGTGTGTGTGTGTGTGTGTGTGTGTGTGTGTGATGATCGTGTGTGTGTTTGTGATGATCGTATGTGTGTGTGTGTGTGTGATGATCGTGTGTGTGTGTGTGTCTGTGTGTGTGTGTGTGTGATGATCGTGTGTTTGTGTGTGTGTGTGTGATGATCGCGTGTGTGTGTGTGTGTGTGTGTGTGTGTGTGTGTGTGTGTGTGTGTGTATGTGTGTGTGTGATGATCGTGCGTGTGTGATGATCGTGTGTGTGTGTGTGTGATGATCTTGTGTGTGTGCGTGTGTGATGATCGTGTGTGTGTGTGTGTGTGTGTGTGATGATCGTGTGTGTGTGTGTGTGTGTGATGATCGTGTGTGTGTGTGTGTGTGTGTGTGTGTGTGTGTGTGATGATCGTGTGTGTGGCTGTGGTGTGTGTGATGTGTGTTGGGTGTATGATCGTGTGTGTTGTGTGTGGATGATCGTGTGTGTGTGTGTGTGTGGGTGTGTTTGTGTGTGTGTGTGATGTGTGTGTGTGATGTGTGTGTGTGTGTGTGTGATGATCGGTGTATGTGTGATGATCGTGTGTGTGTGTGTGTGTGTGTGTGTGATCGTGTGTGTGTGTGTGTGTGATGATCGGTGTGTGTGTGTGTGTGTGTGTGTGTGTGTGTGTGTGTGATGATCGTATTGTGTGTGTTCGTTCGTTCTTGTGTGTATGTGTGTGTGTGTTTGATGATCGTGTCTGTGTGTGCGTTCGTTCTTGTGTGTGTGTGTGTCTGTGTGTGTCTGTGTGTGTGATGATCGTGTGTGTGTGTCTGTGTGTCTGTGTGTCTGTGTGTGTGATGATCGTGTGTGTGTGTGTGTGTGTGTGTTGATGCGTGTGTGTGTGTGTGTGTGTGTTTGTGTCTGTGTGTGTGATGATCGTGTGTGTTTGATGTTCGTGTCTGTGTGTGCGTTCGTTCTTGTGTGTGTGTATGTGTGTGTGTGTGATGATCGTATGTGTGTGTGTGTGTGTTCGTTCTTTGTGTGTGTGTGTGTGTGTGTGTGTGTGTCTGTGTGTCTGTGTGTGTGATGATAGTGTGTGTGTGTGTGTGTGTCTGTGTGTGTGATGATCGTGTGTGTGTGTGTATGCGTTCGTTCTTTGTGTGTGTGTGTGTGTGTGTGTGTGTGTGTGTGTGTGTGTGTGTGTGTCCCTCCCTTACTCCCTTTCTCTGTGTTTTTCTGTCTCTGTCCCTCTCTTTCCCCTTATTTCGTTTCTCTCCCCCCCCCCCCCTCTCGCTTGTACCACTTTCCCCTTTCTAGCCTTTCTTCTTCCTCCTCGGTTTATCTCCCTCTCTCTTCTCTCTCTCTCTCCCCCCCTCTCTCTCTTCTCTTTCACTCTATCCCGTCTCTCTCTTCTCTCTCTCCCCCCTCTCTTCTCTCTCCCCCTCTCCCTCTCTCTCTCTCCCTCTCCCTCCCCCCTCTCTTCTCTCTCCCCCTCTCCCTTCTCTCTCTCTCCCTCTCCCTCCCCGCTCTCCCTCTGTTCCCCCCTCCCCCACTGTCTCTTTCTCCCACCCTCTCCCTCCCCGCTCTCCCTCTGTTCCCCCCTCCCCCACTGTCTTTCTCCCACCCTCTCCCTCCCCGCTCTCCCTCTGTTCCCCCCTCCCCACTGTCTCTTTCTCCCACCCTCTCCCTCCCCGCTCTCCCTCTGTTCCCCCCTCCCCCACTGTTCTTCTCCCACCCTCTCCCTCCCCGCTCTCCCTCTGTTCCCCCCTCCCCCTCTGTTTCTCCCACCCTCTCCCTCCCCGCTCTCCCTCTGTTCCCCCCTCCCCCACTGTCTGTTTCTCCCACCCTCTCCCTCCCCGCTCTCCCTCTGTTCCCCCCTCCCCCACTGTCTCTTTCTCCCACCCTCTCCCTCCCCGCTCTCCCTCTGTTCCCCCCCTCCCCCACTGTCTTTCTCCCACCCTCTCCCTCCCCGCTCTCCCTCTGTTCCCCCCCTCCCCCACTGTCTCTTTCTCCCACCCTCTCCCTCCCCGCTCTCCCTCTGTTCCCCCCTCCCCCACTGTCTCTTTCTCCCACCCTCTCCCTCCCCGCTCTCCCTCTGTTCCCCCCTCCCCCACTGTCGCTTTCTCCCACCCTCTCCCTCCCCGCTCTCCCTCTGTTCCCCCCTCCCCCACTGTCTCTTTCTTCCCACCCTCTCCCTCCCCGCTCTCCCTCTGTTCCCTCCTCCCCCACTGTCTCTTTCTCCCACCCTCCCCCTCCCCCTCTCTCTCTTTTCCCACCCTCTCCCTCACCCCACTCTCTTTCTCCCACCCTCTCCCTCCTCCCTCTCCCTCTGTTCCTCCCTCCCCCTCTCTCTTTCTCACACCCCCTCCCTCTCCCTCCCTCTGTTCTCCCCCTCTCTCTTTCTCACACCCCCTCCCTCCCTCCCACTCCCCTCTGTTCCTCCATCCCCCCACTGTCTCTTTCCCTCTCCCTCTGTTCCTCCCTCCCCCTCTCTGTCTTTCTCACACCCCCTCCCTCCCTCCCACTCCCCTCTGTTCCTCCCTCCCCCACTGTCTCTTTCCCTCTCCCTCTGTTCCTCCCTCCCCCTCTCTGTCTTTCTCACACCTCCTCCCTCCATCCCTTCTTCTCCCCTCTGTTCCCCGCCTTCCCTCCCTCCCCTCTCTGTCTTCCTACCTTCCTTCCTCCCCTCCGCCCCCTCTCTCTCTCTCTGCCAGTGACGTCCTGTCAGACCAGACTGTGCTTTGCTCTTCACGCTGGATGCTCTTTGCATCCATCCACAAGTTTTCCAGCCTTTGTGTCGGCTGTGTGACAGACAGACTGATGGAGTGTTACGTACCCTTGTCAGCTTTTTGTTTTGTTTGTTGTTATTGCTGTTGTTTTCCTCTTTCTTTCCTTTTTTTTCCTTCTTTTTTTTAAGGAGGCATCCTTGTTTTACAGTTGGCGTAACGACCAGCCAGGGTTACATACATACACAAGTTACATACAGCAATGAATCCAGGATAGTGTTTCGTTAACTGCTTTTCCACTCTGCGTCTGTGTGTTTTTTTCTCTCTTTTTCCCCTAACCCCCACACCCACCCCACCCATCCCCCTCTCCTCTCTCTTTCTTTCTCTCTTCTCTTCTGTCTGTCTGTCTGTCTGTCTCCCTCGCTCACTCTCTGTCTCTCACCACCCCCGTATTTTCTCTCACGGACCCTTCTTTCTCTCTCTCTCTCTCTCTGTTTTTAAACTACTTGTGAAATCGTTACCAAATGTAACTGACGCATGCATACACGCACGCACACACACACACACACACACTCTCACTCACTCACTCTCTCTCTCTCGCTCGCTCGCTCGCTCGCGCGCACGCACGCACGCACGCTCGCATACACAGAGCTTCACCGTCCTCTATGGCTTGACGGAAAGTTAGATCCGCCAAGGCTCTGCCGATTTCATTCGTGATGTGCTGTTTGTTTTTTGTTCTGTGTGTGTGTGTGTGTGTGTGCGTACGTATGTGTCTGTGCGTGCGCGCGTGTGTGTGTATGTGCGCTCGCGTGTGTGTGTGTGTGTGTGCTTTTTTCCATCCCAGACAATAGGAGTGTAGCGGGCTCCAGGGACGACACTTGAGGGAGTCATTGTAGCGTTTGGGGGTCTGTTGGTTGAACTGTGGCCCGTTGGTTGTATTGCGTCCGACTAGGAAGCCAGTGATTCCCGGGTTCAAGTCCTGCACGGACCGGCAGTTTTATTTTTCGGTTTGCTGCCCACCACCACCACCCTCCCCTCAACTAGATATTGAGTGGTAGTGCAGGTACTTGCCTGTCAGAAGAGACGGTAATCTTGAGGTCCTGTGTCCATGCACATGCGCTATGTGCCCGTAAAAGGACCCACGCATCGCAAGTATATTCACACTTACACCTACACACATACACACCCACCTACACACACACACACACACACACACACACACACACACACACACATCACAACGCAACGAAACGTAGTACAGCGCATTACGTCACAACACAATACAACACACATCACAACACAACGCAGCACAACACCACACCACACCTCATAGCAAACAAACATCAGAAGACAAAACAACACACATCACATCACATCACAATACAGCACAGCACTACATACATCAGAGCACACAACCCAAACGCAGCTGATAACACAACAGTTCACAACACACAACACAATTTACAACACAACAAAACACATGAGAGGGCAGGATCTCAAAAAAAAAAGAAAAAGAAAAAAAAAGAAAAAAAAAAGAAAAAATGTGTAAGCTAACACTTTTTCTCTCAATAAAGATTTAACTCGACAACAACAACACAACACTAAATAAAAGAGGTGAAAAAAAGAAAAACTGTGGCTTTGGCACCCCCCCTCCCCTTCCTCCCTCCCACTCCCCCTTTCTCCCTCTCCCTCTAACCACCCCACCCATCCCCCACACCCCCTGACGTATGTGTGAACGTTGCAACAGCACATGACGGGGGTAAGGCGGCATAACTCTCCCGTCACTTCCTGTACGTGTTGCACCCACTGTGACTGGGACTGTATCATAATCCCTCCTGCTGCTGTGGGGTGAAGGTTGCTGTGTTGTTCGGTAGGCTGCCGCCGAAAGTGTTTTTCTTCTTCTTCTTCTTCTTCTGCTTTTCTTAATGATATATTTTTTTGCTGACTCAGTTCATAGTATACCATCGTCTCCACCACGGCAGAAGTATACCAGCCAAGTTTTATTACCCCCACGTTTTAGAGTCTCGCAAGAAAAGAGGAAAAAAAGAAAGTTCTTTTGCCCCGCCCCCCCCCCTCCCCCTCCCATCCTCTCGCCCCCCTCCGACCCCACTCAGCCCAGGCCTCAAGGAAGCGTGTTCACAGTTATTACTTATCCAGTAGTCGGGGGGGGGGGGGGGGGGGGTGGGGGGAGGAGGGTTCATTGCCGTGTACATCACGCAACACCGCGTTCCACTGAATCAGTCAGCCACACATGCTGCGTTGTTGTAGAGGTCGTGGCCTCCGAACATCACCCCCCATCCCTCCCCCCTCTCCCCCATACACCTCCCACCCCCTTTTTTTTTTGTTTTTGTTTTACCTGGGGATGTTATAACAAAAAAAAAGACAAAAAAGCCCCACACCAACAACATGAAAAAACCTTTGTTTTTACATGGGGATGCTAGCAAAAAACAACCCAAGTCTCTGTTATTTAATGTGTCTTTTTTTTTCACACGGGGTTTTAGCAAGGAGTAGAATTTTGTTTAATTTCCCGTCACGCACACTGGTGACTAGACATTTTGATAAGATATCTTCTTCTTCGTTCGTGGGCTGCAACTCCCACGTTCACTCGTATGTACACGAGTGGGATTTTACGTGTATGACCATTTTTACCCCGCCATATAGGCAGCCATACTCCGTTTTCGGGGATGCGCATGCTTGGTATGTTGTTTCCATAACCCACCAAACGCTGACATGACATGGATTACAGTATCTTTAACGTGCGTATTTGATCTTCTGCTTGCGCATACACACGAAGGGGGTTCAGGCACAAGCAGGTCTGCACATGATTATGTTGACCTGGGAGATCGGAAAAATCTCCACCCTTTACCCACCAGGCGCCGTTACCGAGATTCAAACCCGGGCCCCTCAGATTGACAGTCCAACGCTTTAACCACTCGGCTATTGTTATCATTTAAGAGGAGAGGAGGAGGGGGTGAATGGTGAGATGGAGAAGCCGGGTAGGAGGAGGGGGGAACCAAGATGTTAGCAACAACAGATGTTTGGGGGGGAGGGGGAGGGGGTGGAGCTTGGGTGAATTGAGTGGGGGGATGGGGGGGGAATGAAGTGAGACAGAGAGGAAAGAGGGAGGGAGGGAGGGAATGGAGGAAGGATGACTGTCATGAAAATCAGTAAAAAGGGGAGGAAAGAAAGCGGGGAAGGAAGGGGAGGAGAAAAAAGGAATTTTAAATGAAAAACACAATCAACGACCAAACATATTATAAAGACCAAACAAAACCAAAAAAAAGTTTCCCACCATATTGATGCTAATTGTTTTAGCGCTCTGAGTCATTGTGCTGAGGAGGTATTGGTTATTATTATTATTATTATTATTATTATTGTGATGATGATGATTGTTGTTGGTGGTGGTGGTGGTGGTAGTTCAGTGGACAGTGAGTTTACTCAGCATTAGGGGTGATAGAGTTCAAACATCGATGTACATCTAGACCCAACATCGTCCATGGACAGCAGTACAATCATTCGCTCCGTCTGCCGTGTGCAGCTTTTCTTGAAGATCGGAAAATTGCCAGCAGTTGTTCGTTGCCTTTCCCGGACTGCCACGAGCTGAAGACAGGTCTCCTCCTCTGTAACCCCGCACTGATTCAGTTACACGTGGGTCTTCCAGCTGCCCAGGTCTCTGTCGTTTGCAGAAAGTTCAGAACAGTGCACGCTGAGCTTGTAGCGCGGAAATCTAAGCGCGAGCGTGTGACACCTTTTGGTTAAAGAGCTGAACTGGCTTCCAGTTAATCAAACTCGGCACCCAGTTGAAAATTGCTACTATAGTGTTCCGCATTTTTGATGGCACATTAAGGTATATTATATTAAAGGTAACAGAGATTAAAGGCCCCTTAGCCTTTGTGCGGCCATTGGGGCAAATGAACTCACACCCACTGAGGCTGGGATCCGCTTTATTTTGATGGCACACTTCCACATTATCTCTTTCTTCACTCAGAATTTATCGGTCTTCCTGGTTACTGCCATCTTCAGCTCAAAGGTTGCTTGCTTGTTGCGTGGAATTTGCGAAGCGCTGTGAGCCTGTTTGTTGATGGAAGAGCGCTAAGGAAGAGCACTTTATCGTCATCATCACCATCGTCGTCATCATCATCATCGTCATCATCATCCTTCTTCTTCCACTTCTTGTTCTACTACTACAACTACAACTACTACTACTACAACAACAACAACTACTACTACTACTACTACTACAACTACTACAACTACTACAACTACTACAACTACTACAACAACAACAACAACAACAACAACAACAACAACAACAACAACAACAACAACAACAACAACAACAACTACTACTACTACTACTACTACTACTACTACTACTACTACTACTACTACTACTACTACTACTACTACTACTACTACTACTACTTCTTCTTCTTCTTCTTCTTCTTCTTCTTCTTCTTCTTCTTCTTCTTCTTCTTCTTCTCCTTCTTCCTCTTCTTCTTCTTCTTCTGCTCCTCCTCCTCCTCCTCCTCCTCCTCCTCCTCCTCCTCCCCCTCCTTCTTTCTTCTTTTTCTTCTTGTTCTTGTTCTACTACTGCTACTACTACTACTACTACTACTACTACTACTACTTCTCCTCCTCCACCTCCCCCTCCCCCTCCCCCTCCCCCTCCTTCTTTTTCTTCTTGTTCTTCTACTGCTACTACTTCTTCCACTTCTTCTACTGCTACTACTTCTTCCACTTCTTCTACTGCTACTACTTCTTCCACTTCTTCTATTGCTACTACTTCTTCCACTTCTTCTACTGCTACTACTTCTTCCACTTCTTCTATTGCTACTACTTCTTCCACTTCTTCTACTGCTACTACTTCTTCCACTTCTTCTATTGCTACTACTTCTTCCACTTCTTCTACTGCTACTACTTCTTCCACTTCTTCTACTGCTACTACTTCTTCCACTTCTTCTATTGCTACTACTTCTGCTACTACTCCTCCTCCTTCTTATTGTTGTAATCATTATTGTTATTATTATTGATAGTGGTTTGTTTGTTTTTTTGTTATCCTTGTTGTTGTAGTTAAGAACCAAATTATTTTTTAAAACATAATTTAAAGAACACAGAGAATCGAACTCCATCTCTGTGGCTGACTGCTTCGTGTGTCTGTTGCAGGGACCACCTGGACCTCCAGGGGAGAGAGGGAAAGTTGTGAGTATGGCTTGACCACCGCTTGGAATATTTACAACACTCTGTGTGTGTGTGTGTGTGTGTGTGTGTGTGTGTGTGTGTGTGAACGATAAGTTCTTCTGTGGGTTTTTTTTTTATGTAAGACGGGTAAATAGATTCATCAATAAATAGGACAGTGCATATAACATGCGATCTGCATCCCAAATGAAAAAATAAAAGTTGAGATAAAAACTATAAAACTTAGTTTGATCCCTGTCAAATGCGCTGCTTTTTTTTCTTCTTTTAAGATATCTTGATTTTTTTTTTTTCAATTTAATTTCGCCGTGGACGTAAAACTGCTACTATCTGTCTATCAGTCTCTCTATCTATTTATATGTATGCATGTGTGTGTGTGTGTGTGTGTGTGTGTGTGTGTGTGTGTGTGTGTGTGTGTGTGTAGATATATATATGCAGAGAGAGACACAGAGATGTAGATATAAAGATATGTGTATCTGTCTCTGTCTCTGTCTCTGTACATGTGTTCCCGCTGATGCATGTTCTTACAGAACCCGGTAATAAGTCGCCCCCGCTGTTTCTCTTGTAGCTCTGTACTGCCATGAAAAATTGTCCACCACCCCAACACCAAGGCTCCCCCTCCCCCTTCTCCCCTCTCCCCCCTACATGAATAGCGCCATTTCACTCTCCAGTGTTCTGTTAGAAGATTCAAGGAACCTGCCCCTCTGGCGATAAAAGAATAAATAAACAAAAAGAGAGAGAAAAAGGCAGCGAGACATTTGGCTTCAACAAGGGATATTGAAGACACACAGATTTAGTGGGGGAAGTGACAAGGAGGGAAACATGAGTAATAGGGACATTAAAGTCATAATCCTATTCACGCACGTACGCTCATGCGCGCGCGCGCGCAC
>NC_134895.1:2301075-2303575 GCF_041734735.1 Babylonia areolata | reverse complement strand
TTTTTTCCTTATTCTTTTTTTTTATTGTTGATGTTGTTTTTTGTTATGAAAAATTCATCTTTATGTATATGTGGGTGTTTGGTTTTGTTTTTTTTGTCTCTCCAGGGACCAAGTGGATCTCCCGGGGCAAGAGGGATGGTGAGTGAAATGTGTGTGTTTGTGTGTGTATGTGTGTGTGTGTGTGTGTGTGTGTGTGTGTGTGTTTTTGCGTGTGTGTGTGTATGTGTGTGTGTTTGTGCGTGCGTGTGTGTGTGTGCGTGTGTGTGTGTATGTATGTGTGTGTGTGTTTGTGCATGTGTGTGCGTGAGTGTGTGTGTGCGTGTGTGTTTGTGTGTGTGTATGTATGTGTGTGTATGTATTTGTGTGTGTGTGTGGGTGTGTGTGTGTGTGCGTGTGTGTGTGTGTGTATTTGCGTGTGCGTGTTTGTGTGTGTGTGTGTGTGTGTGTGTCTGTCTGTCTGTCTGTTTTTTCTCGTTCGCTTGTTTACTAATGGTTATGATTACTTAAAATATTTAATCTCTAGGAACGAACCTATCACTGTTGTGTGTGTGTGTGTGTGTGTGTGTGTGTGTGTGTGTGTGAGACACCACCAGCAGCCCCTCCCCGCTGCACATCCTGAACGTCATGTTTCCCCGCGACTGCTTCATCCCCACCCCCCTTCACCCGTTCAAAAAGAAATAAAATAACTAAATTTAAAAAAAAAAGGGGGGGGGGGGCGGCAATACAAGGGCATCCAGGAGTCACGGCATGGGTGCGGCCCGGCCCCCTCAGAGTGTAAGGAGTTAAGGGCCGAAACACTTGACTGAGGGGGGCTTCTTCTCTGAACACCTTGTAATGTCCAGCTTTCCCAAGAGTTTCTTATCACTCACACCCTTTCTCTCTCCCGCTTTCTCTCCCTCTCTCTCCCTCACTCTCTTTCTCTCCATCTCTGTCTCCCCCCCCTCTCTTTCTCTCTCACTCCCTATCTCCTTCTCTCTCCATCTCGGTCTCTCCCCCCCTCTCTCTCCCTCCCTCTCTCCTCTCTCCCTGTCTCTCTCCCCCCTCTCTCTCTCCCTCTCTCTCTCCATCTCTGTCTCTTCCCCCCTCTCTGTCTCTCCCTCCCTCTCTCCATCTCTCTCTCCTCCCCTCTCTCCCTCCCTCTCTCCTTCTCTCTCCATCTCTCTCTCTCCCCCCCTCTCTCCCTCTGCATTCTCTCTCCCTCTCCCCTCTTTCTCTCCCTCCCTCTCTCCTTCTCTCTCCATCTCATCTCTCCCCCCCTCTCTCTGTCCCTTCCTCTCTCCTTCTCTCTCCTCGTCTCTCTCTCCCTTCCTCTCCTCTCTCCATCTCATCTCTCCCCCCCTCTCTCTCTCCCTTCCTCTCTCCTCTTTCCATCTCTCTCTCTCCCCTCCTTCCTCCCTCTACATTCTCTCCCCCCCCTCTCTCTCTCCCTCCCTCTCTCCTTCTCTCTCCATCTCCTCTCCCTCTCTGCATCTCTCTCTCTCTCTCTCGCCTCTCTCCATCTCTCTCTACACCCCTCTCTCCACCCCCCTCTCTCTCTCCCTCTCTCCTCTCTCCATCTCCCCCCTCTGTCCCCCCGCTCTCCATCTCTCTCACCCCCTCTCTCTCTCCTCTCTCTTCCTCTCCTTTTCTCTCCCTCCCCTTATCTGTCTCCCTTTTTCTCTCCCTCCTCTCTGCCCCCCCTCTCTCTCTCACTCTCTCCCTGTCTCTCTCTTCCTCTCACTCTGTCTCACTCTCTCCCTGTCTCTCCCGCCCCCCCTCTCAATCTCCCTCACTCTCCCCATCCCCCCTCTCTCCCTCAGTCACCTACACCCGCTCTCGTTGCTTCCACAGCAAAGTGCTCGCAGGTCAGGGTTTGTGTTGGGGGTGTCCCGTTTGTCATGGAACAGCTCCAAGGCAAACTGCTGACTCACAAACTGTGTCGTTTCTCACGTGCAGGGATTATTGTTTCTCCTTTCTTTCTTTCTTTCTTTCATTCTTTCTGTCTCCTCCTTTTTCTTCTTCGTCTTAGTCTTCGTTCTTTCTTCTTCTTTTTCTCCTCCTCCTCCTCCTCCTCCTCCTCCATACATTTATTTTTCTGGTAAATTAATGCGGCATTCTGTTTTTGATGAGAAAGTTTCCTTGCTGACTCACAGACTGTGTCTTTCTTCTTTTTCTCTCCCCCCCCCCCCCCACCCCATCCCCCCTTTCTGTAGACATCTTCCTGGTGATTTAAATCCGTAGGGAATATCCTCAATGTCCCCGTTCCGCTTCATCCCTTCCATTAAAAACATGATAATAATGAATAGAATACTTCAGAGAACAAGGTTGTGGTTAAATCCAAAACGACCTCTTGAGGGTACAAGGAAAAACAAAAAACCAAAAAAATATGGAAAAGAAAAAGACAAAGAAAACGTGGTGACTGTAAGTGCGTGGTTACACAGTTCATAATAATGGAAGCCTTTTACGACTTAGTCTTTTGTGAAGGACTGTGACTCTCGCTTTAGGAGACAAAATCGCATTG